>NC_090728.1:162034484-162059484 GCF_036898095.1 Palaemon carinicauda | reverse complement strand
GAGAATCCAGACATTAATATATCAAAAATATATATGGCTTATTTGAATATGAAAAACACGTAAAAATGTGCAAAATTTATCATATATATATATATATATATATATATATATATATATATATATATATATATACTGTATATATACTCTGTCAAATAGGCGCGTGGCTGAGGTGATACAGCACTTGATCCAAGTTTGTTTGGCTCGTAGATCCCACCATACCTACCTCCCATAGGTCAAACGAATTGTAAATACGTACCGTTACGTGGTGGAATAAAAAATAAAAAGGCGTTGGGCTAGCAACCTCACCCTTAGAGATTTGATGAGAAACCGAAAGGCTGTAGTGCGGGACCTAGTGAAGGACTGATGTCAGGTCATTGATAGGAATTTTAAATTTTGATTCGATTTTATTCTTTTACTGTTTGGAGATACTAATGAAAACTCTGCACCATATTTGTATATTAGGTGCTGCAGCTGAGTGGTAGGCACTGTAGAGACGTAAGCAAGGTCCGTGGCTCGACCCAAGCCAATATCGAGTTTTGGGCAGTGAGCCTACTACCTAATTGCTAGTCAATAGCGAGGAATTATTTTTTATTGTTTATTTTAGGACCTAATGCTCTACATAATTGAATCACGTTTGATATGCAACGTAACAAGAGGACGATGTATTCAAGTGTTCAATTTGATGGCTTCAGATTCCTGAGCAAATTATGCTTTTTCTGAAAAAAAATGAATATAAAAAGCATATAAATTCAAGTATTTCAAGTCTCTCTAGTATCGTTTTTGTATTTCCTTTAAGACGAAAAAGAAATTATAAAAACAAATGCGGACAAAATTGCTGTATTACAAGCAAATTGCAATATATGGAAATTTTGTATGTTCGGACTTTTAGTCATGCAATAGGCATAATTTGATCGAATTTGAAGAGAAAAAGTATTTCTTGAGATTTTTTTTTTTTCATTTTGGTGGATTTTTTATGCATACAAAGTTGCTGAATTGGAAGTAAACTACGATTTATTGCAATTCCACTTACAAATTAGCGATTAGATGCCTGAAATACTGTATTTTTCCCAGACAATTTTTTTTTCTTTTTCGAAAATTACAAATAGATCGATTGGTACCAGCGTTTTTGTACAGTTAGGTTTTCGTATCTGTGGATTAGCACTTTTGAAATTAGTTTCGATAAGGTAGTCTGCCACTGTAGATTTGTTGAAAATATCGCCCCCCCCCCCCTTCTCCCCCCTCCCCCCCCAAAAAAAAAAAAATCATGGGTTTCCAGGAGTCACATTTCAGTCGCTGGTAGTTGGTTAACGTCATAAATACATTACTATCATCTCGACAGATTTTTCGTAGTGTGAACTTGGGACTTGTCTCCATAGCCGGTCATACAGATAGAATTCTGGTTTTGTAACTAATTCATTTGAATTTGTAACAGTAGGACTTCCGTCGCTGATAAGTCATTCCTAATAATCAACAGGTGTTATTTTGTAGCTTTTCTTCACTATTTTGAATAAACATGTATTTAGTTAATCGTAATTTCCTCATTCATCTTTTCAGCATATAGTCTGAAAACACCGTTTCTGTTTGACTGAAGTCTGTGCATTACACCGACGACGAGGTTCTTTAGCTTTTCCAGAAACGCATTACGTCATGTTAATAAGTATGTCAAGAGTCAAGATCTTCACATAAGTTTGCATATTACGTAATCATGCAATTCTCAGCTTCAACTATGTATTATTTGATCATTTACCCAGACAAGAACTTACCTTCTCTCAGCGAAAACGTGGACAATGACGTCGATGCTTCCATTGATGCCTCTCGCTGATAAATTATTCCTCAAAGCAATGATTTTCGTTTGCGACAGCGAAGTAAAGCTGCAATAGCTGGCTTCTCTGCTCCCACTGGTTTTCTTTCATGCAGGGCGAACTTATAACTCATCGGAAGAAACTCGGAGAGAATGACATCTGCACATCGCAAACACGGGACGTCTTATTCCATGGCTGGAAAGAGACTGTGTGGTGTGCTTTCTCAGGGCCTGGCGATTGCATCAACGACCTCGCAGATATCACCTTTAACGGAGGTGGTCATACGTTCTCTTTTCGTCTGATCTGGGTTCGCTCTCCCTGCTCCATACTGCTGGGCCTTATCTTTCGATATCGATAACCCTGATTAGACAAATTATCTCGCCATTGCCATTTTGTTTACACAGGGGAGTAAATTTCTGTAAATAAAGAAAGGAGTTTATCTTTAATATCTGTCTCTTCCAAACTACTGATGTCATAGTTTACAGCAGAAGAGACATGTGCCCTATTAAAGCAAGTTTCCTAAATAACAGACCAAGTAACTTTTTATTCCTTGCATTTTCCACTTTAAAGGAATGGCGACGTTGTGGCATCTCTGCAATGCTCCGGTCTCACGTGGATCCTCTTATCAAAGGAATTGTTCATCAAAGGTTTTTGGTTGTGATTGCCACTGTGTCAAAAAGAAAGTCTTTGAAGTACGTTTATCGCTTTACACATTTTTCTACTTACGGTATTGTTACCTGTTTACGTTTGGTGATATGCTTGGACGCATGCATGCAAACAGGATCATGTATTTTTGTGCGTGTTTGTATACGAAAACTAACGAACACATACATACACACTTTATATATATATATATATATATATATATATATATATATATATATATGTATGTATGTATGTATATATATATTGTGTGTATCACAACAATAGCAACAGATGCAGTCGTTTCTAGTCCACTGGAGGACAGACCTCAGACATATGTCTATTCATGTCTGGTTTCGGATTGGTGATGGTAGGAGACTTGTCTGATCAGTCACAGCAGACCAACCTAGTATGTTGTCCCTAACTAATAAAGCTTTGCTGATCATGACGATACACAGACCCTTTCACAACGTTAAGGTATCCCTACTCAGAAAGGGTGGATATATATATATATATATATATATATATATATATATATATATATATATATATATATATATATGTATATATATATATGTATATATATATATGTGTGTGTGTGTGTGTTTGTGTGTGTGTGTGTTTTGTTACCTATGAAAGAGGGTGGCTTCAGAGCCGAAGCATTCAAGTCTGCCACGTTCATCAAATAAACGCTAAATCATAGATACGTGGCCTGGGCGGTGAAACCTCCACATCACATTAATCGCCATATACATCTGCACAGAGATCTCATCAGCGGTACGTTGGATCCCCAGTGACAGTGCACAGTTCACTCCTATCAGACTTGCTTCACACGAGCGGATTTTTTTCCGTACGAAAATATTTCCTCGCGTTAGGAGGAATGTTTTTACATGAGGGGATTTTCCCCATGCGGAATTGTAGTTTCCAAGCCAGTACACTGGAACCGCGCGGCTAGTAAATCACGTCCGCTCAGAAATTCTTCCGAGTGGGCAGCTTGTGAAGGGTCCAATTGGTTTTCATTGATTTCTAATCAGTACGGACAAAACCACGCGGCATTAATCCGCTCGAATGAAGAGAGTCTCGTAGATATCGTGACTTTTTCTTTTCATTATGTATTTGACACAGTTCCAAGGTCGCCATCCCCTCTCACCTCTCAGCTCTTCTGAATTACACTTTTTACAAGCCTAGATCCATCCATTTTTTCCTCTTGAGGGCACTACAACAAATTACTTTTGAGTCATATTTTCATCTATGCGAACCCTTTCATCACTTCATCACAACAGCTTGAAACTTTCTTCTGTAGTTTGCAATCAAGGTCCATAATACTTCTATAAAGGAGAATCGGTTCAACAATCCCTCCATACACTCACATAGGTTGTGGTAGCCTATTGGAAACGTCTTTGCCAAGCTATCTGCTGGACTGTGTTTCGAGACCCGCTCTAGCTCGATAGTTTTTTTTTTTAGTGTCTGCAACCTTGCCTTCATTATAAGCTAAGGATGTGGGTTTTGGGGGAGCCTATATGTCTACCTACTGAGTCATCAGCAGTCATTGCCTGGCCCTTCCTGGTCCTAGTGTGGGTGGAGAGGAGAGGGTGCTTAGACGCTGGTCATATGTATATATGGTCGGTCTCTAGGGCATTGTCCGGCTAGGTAGGGCATTGTCACTCACCTTTTCCTCTGCCAATCATGAGCGGCGTCTAAAAAAACCTTTAAAACCTCCATGTACTAGATTTGTACCAGATTTTTTTTTTTTTTTTTTTTTTTAGGCAATAAACAAAAATGAAATAATCAAACTATGTCTTTAGAGTTATGTTCACTCCTAATTCAATTTGTCAGGAAATTTCAACGTCCTATTTTGTTAGCTCAAGTTTTAAATTCATCAAATTTCTTTCCCTATTGTTGGTAACCTTGTGACTCGTACGTGTCCAGAATGCGAAATATCTGTTAAATCTGTGATGAATATGATACAACATACTCTCAGGGTTTCTTGGGTTTAAAGTTTATTTCCACTAATAATTATCCTAATATGAAAAATTAAGAAAATGTACTTATATTTTCTTATTAATACGTTTGAAAGGAAAATTTGCTTGGAGAATATAGTAAGATTCTATCAGGTATGCAAACTTGAAACAGAAAAAAAAGAAGTTTCGTAATCTTATCTAGAAAAAAATAGGCTTCACTTCTCTACCATTTTTTTCTTATATTTCACTTGCTAAATGTGCCACTATTCTTAACGAGTGGTCCTCAAATATGTTTTTTTTCCACATATTGTCTTTTTTTTCCACCCATGATTTCTTCATACCATCTTGCCTGACCCACTCTTGTACAAGTATGAATTATTATTTTCCTTTGCTTAGCGACACTTCGCAGTTTTTGATACTTTTCCAACGCGTGTAGTGTCTCTGAAAGGAAATTACCCATTTTGTTTTGTTTAGTGCTTCCATTAAAGATTTACCTTGTGCTTTTAAATCTCTCTCTCTCTCTCTCTCTCTCTCTCTCTCTCTCTCTCTCTCTCTCTCTCTCTCTCTCTGCACCTCTCTAACAATATTAAAGTGTGGAAATTTCAAACATCTTAAGTTTAGAAGTGAAAGACAGCTTGTCTTATAAGTATAACCCGGAGGGGCCGTGTGTGATGATATTGTCCCTACTGTAAATTTCTTATGAGCAATCCCTCGAGAAATAGTCTCTTATGAAGGAAGTCTTTTACACACAATTTCAGTTTAATTTTTCATCAGACCATTAACTCTTGTTTTCTATTTCCGTTTTGGAATCATTTCAAATTTGTCTTCAAGTTCACTTATCTCTGGTTATTCAAAAGGTTTTACTTTGGTGTATATCATTTGTTGTTTGGAAGTCGGAAACTCAAGTTAACTAGTTTGATAAGTCTTTCATACAATTTGATATTTTTAGAATATGGAGCTTCTTTCTTCCTCTTTTTAAGAAGTTCAGGTTTATAATTCTTTAAATAATGAGGTTTAATTCGAATCCAATCTCTAAAATATTTGGCTAAGTTGATTTAGGCCAAAGATGACCACCTTTTTTATCTTCTCCATAAAACTAAGTTTGAAATATTAGAAGAGATAAAGAAGTGAAGATTGAGATAGGTGTCAGATTTTATCTTTTATTTTAGCCGACTGAAAGCAAGAGTCTGTCACTTGAGCCACTGACCTTTTCAAGTCCTCGGGTCACTCATCTTGAATGTATTGCTTTAGCCGTCTGTTTGAAGACTTACTTCACAGTTAATTTCGACTTGTTATGCCAATCAGATATGTTAACCATGCATTGCTGAATAGGACATTTCATGTTGCATGATGGCTGACTCTTTACTTATTGCCTTGGCCAAAAGCGTTTCTTTGTTTGTGAGCAATTTTACACAATTACTTCTGTACAGATTTTGAGCAAACTTAGTAGTCATGTTGGGTATGACCAAATGATGAATCTGTAACATTTTGAATAAAGTACATCAAAACCAGAAGTACGCAGCAGTACTTTGAAAATAATCGCACTGTTAAGTAAATGGCAAATTACATTAAACCAATTTCAACGAAATTGAATTGACATGTGGGGTATGACCCAAGGACAAATCCCTAAGATTTTGAAGTAAATACATCAAAGTACAAGTACGCATTGGAGTTAAGAGCAAAATAAGACTGCTTGGCGTTGCGAAACCACACGCTCTACTTAGTGCTCCTGTAGTAGTACAGTATTATTATTATTATTATTATTATTATTATTATTATTATTATTATTATTATTATTATTATTTGCTAAGCTACAACCCTAGTTGGAAAAGCAGGATGTTATAAGCCCAGGGGCCCCAACAGGAGAAAGGAAATAAGGAAAAATAAAATATTTTAAGAGCAGTAACATTTAGATAAATATTTCCTACATAAACTATGAAAACTTTAACAAAACAAGAGGAAGAGAAACGAGATAGAATAGCGTGTCCGAGTGTACCCTCAAACAAGAGAACTCTAACCCAAGACATTGGAAGACCATGGTACAGATGCTATGGCACTGCCAAAAACTAGAGAACAATGGTTTGATTTTGGAGTGTCCTTCTCCTAGAAGAGCTGCTTACCATAGCTAAAGAGTCTCTTCTACCCTTACCAAGAGGAAAGTGACCACTGGACAATTACAGTGCAGTAGTACCCTCTTGGGTGAAGAAGAATTGTTTGGTAATCTCAGTGTTGTCAGGTGTATGATGACAGAGGAGAATCTGTAAAGAATAGGCCAGACTATTCGGTGTATGTGTAGGCAAAGGGAAAGTGAACCGTAGAGAGAAGGATTCCTTGTAGTACTGTCTGTCAAAGGACCACGTAACTCTCTAGCTGTAGTATCTCAACGGGTGGCTGGTGCCCTGGCCAACCTACTACCTTAGTATTTAAACATTGCTTTATATCATTATGAAACATTTATCCAATTAGTTGTAACCAGAAAATTGAAGACACTTCATTAATCGAATTTTAAATAATAAACTCAAAGAACAACAGGTCAAGTTGATCAGTAATTTTCAACTTGACCCTACTCTTTTAACACGGAAGTCCGCTCTGAACACAAAGAGCGACTGATGTTGACCATATACTTTATGGAAAGTTATTGTATCGCGACAATATGTCGTTTTTTTTTTCACAAGGCTTTATAATCCGATGGTTGATTGTTTTAATTGATGAGGAGGACTGGTTAGAATACAGATGAGTCGCATATATTTTTAGCAAGTGTCAACAATGGACAATTTCATCTCTCTCTCTCTCTCTCTCTCTCTCTCTCTCTCTCTCTCTCTCTCTCTCTCTCTCTCTCTCTCTCTCTCTCTCATCAGTTAGTTTATGTGAAAAGCCCTTTGTGCCTTTTGAAGAATGTTATTACAAAGAACATTTAATAACAGATGCGGGTTTTTTGTCGGCTGAATTTTCTGTCGAAGCTGGTGCCCAGGTGAAAGGAAATGGAGTAGTTGATATCGATACTGAAGGAGTTTTCTAATTATTACTTATTACGTTCGCTTCTCTGTCGCATTATTAATGCTTTATCAAGTATCAAAATCTGCTTAACAGTAAATTAGCATTGTTTTCTTATAAAGTTCGGAGCGCTCATTTGTGCCTTGTTGTGTTACTTCTCTGAACGCATTATTACCTATTTTATTTTTTAAATGGCTTTAATATATATTTATGTGTATATATATATATATATATATATATATATATATATATATATATATATATATATATATATATCTTTTACTAAAAGCCAGTCAAACAATAATTAATCTTTTATATTGGAACAAATATTTTGTTCTTTGATAATTCACCTATAAATATTTCAAAAAAATTTCGTATGAGAAAGAAATGACTTCTGAACTGGAAGCAATGAAAATATAAAGGAATCAGATAGTATTTTTAAAGTTTAAACATGCAGTCCAATGTTATCTTCAAATAATCATCTGCTTTCTAACTTTAACCAAGGTTATGACGTGAGAGGATTGTATAATGTATATAGGTATTTTCTTCATCAATCGTTAGTAGTCCACTACAGGACAAAGGCCTCAGACATGATCTTTCACTCGCGTCCATTCATGGTCTTTCTATCCAGTTTATATATATATATATATATATATATATATATATATATATATATATATATATATACTGTATATATACTGTATACAGTATATATATATATATATATATATATACACACTGTATATATATATATATATATATATATATATATATATATATATATATATATATGCTGTAAATATATATACATATATATATATATATGCTGTAAATATATATACATATATATATATATATATATATATATATATATACATACATATGCTGTATATATATATGTGAGTATGTGTATTCTTGTTTATGTGTGTGTGTGTAATTATATAATTTTGTGTTCCAGTGATTAATACACTGCTTGTCCAGTGAGAGATTTCTTGTTGGAAAAAGGGTTATTTTCCTGCACAAAATGTCAAAATAAGAATGTTAGTTTTGGGTTGTTTTCTTCCATTGACCCTGTATGATGCCTTTTTATATCCTAGAATTCTGAGGTCATAAAAAAGCTGGCTCATGAGGATTCGATTTTTGTGAGAGTTTGTTTCTGTGTTTTTATATTGAGAGTTTTGACTATGTCGTTAAGACGAAAACACGATCTCCAACCTGGTGGTTTTTTCATTGTCCATAGTGTGGCTCAATTCATGTTTTATGCTCCTAGAGTGTTAATTTTCACGATATTTGCTGGTGTATATATACAGTATATATATATATATATATATATATATATATATATATATATATATATATATATATATATATAGTGTGTGTGTGTGTGTGTTTGGGTATATGTATATATTAATAAGTGTATACCTTTATATATATATATATATATAGTATGCATGTATGTGTATATATATATATATATATATATATATATATATATATATGTGTGTGTGTGTGTGTGTGTGTGTGTGATAATTTTACACATTTATGCGCGGTTCTTCATATATATTCATATAACCCATATATACCTCCTAATATGGGATTATTTCTACTTCGGGATGAGAGACCCAAGGGGGAATTAACTTTACGATAATAGCTTCTGGTCGGACAGGGAATCGAACCAGGGTGATACTAGGAGGTATATATATATATATATATATATATATATATATATATATATATATATATATATATATATATATATATACGTGTGTGTGTCTGTGTGTGTGTTTGTGTGTGTGCATAGATTTAACATTTTTTTTTTAAATAAAAGATGAATAAGTCATTCTCTTGCTCCCTCAATATTTAGACCCTTCCTCTCCAGTATTTCTTATATTCCTTATATTTAAAACCTTTTATGTTTCACTATATTCCCTACTTTCAAAGCTTCCTACTTATACGCTCTTTTCACTAATTGATATCCTTCGTTTTCAACATATTTTATTTTTACCTTTCGCCTCCACTTTTACGATTGAGACCCATTCATTTCTTCCTATTTCCACATATTTTATACAATAATATACATCAGCCTCTTGGGCCTTTTATTCTTCATTCAGAATCAATATTTACATTTTTATGTCCTACTCAAATCGGTAACATTTATTTACATTCTTCCAACATCCATATAAACATCGTTTGCTCCAGTTTATTCACACTTATAATAAACGCTTTATTGCGAAAATTTATTACGCAGAAGATAATGGTTGAGAACAATTAGAAGTATTATTTTTTATGTTAGTGAAGCTTTTACAAGGGTATGTAAATGTATCTCTCCTGATTTGTTGCTAATGGGGAATAAAGTAAACTTTATTTTAATGGAGTTTAGACGCAAGTTAATGAAAGAGTGAGAGATTTGGGATACGAAAACGGTCGTGAACAAAGTGTGAATTTGTTAATGATTGCTGATGTTATATTAATAGTTGAATACTATATAGTGATCTTGCAAGGGTCTATAATAGTCTGAGATTAGGTACACGGTTGATAATTTGCCGTAAAACAAAAAGGTAAAAATCCTGCAGTAAATGTTGTTAGGCATTTACCGTTTTGAAAACGGATATATTGACGATATGGAGTGATATTTCGGTCACTAACCCGTAAAAGATCATAACAGAGGAGGGGAAAATTACGGTCGCCCGTATTTCTGAAAATACCGCTGGGAACCGTATAGTTTTACGGAAATTTTCCGATTAAAATCACGTTTTTTTACAGTGTAGAAAAGAGAAGTTAGATATTCAGCATAAACAAGGTAACAAGGGTGATAGGAAATCGGTAAGATTGATAGTCTAAGAGTAGGGGTGTTTGATTCGACTAGGTATTTTGCAGTAAACGTAGCAAATGTTCGTACTTAAGCAGAGTCATGGAAGTGGTGGAGCAGTGGAATTACTCTTAATCGAGCAAGGGCTAGAGTTCAAAGGACTGGAGGCAGTCTTCATAAGTGGAGTGAAGCCTCCTCTGCTGAGTGCCTATGTGGACATCTCATCCAGACAACAGACCACATGCAACGCGTTTCATTCCCATTTAAAGCATAGAACGACACCTAACACTGTCTGGAAAGACGCAATGACATTCAAAATGTAATTAACCGACTAATGACTGTCGGATTTTCATTAGAGCAATAGATTTAGTCTAATTCGGAAAATATTGGAGTTATCATTAATGGAGAATACAATAACAACTTAAGGTTTACAGATGAATTAGTTCTATGTAGTGAGTCATAGGAGGAAAGGCAAAATATAATTGAATATTTATCTATCTATCTATCTATCTATCTATCTATATATATATATATACATATATATATATATATATATATATATATAAATATATATATATATATATATATATATATGTATATATATAAATATGTATATATATATATATATATATATATATATATACATATATATATATATATATATATATATATATAAATATATATATATATATATATATATATATATATAAATATATGTATATATATATTTATATATATATTTATATATATATATATATATATATATATATATATACTGTATATATATACATATATATATATATATATATATATATATATATATATATATATATATATATATATATATGAGTGTGAACAGGGATCAATCTGTACAAATTTGGACCTCTAAAAATGTAATCAGGCTGCTATGCAGTGGATACAATGTTGGCGCCATAAGACATGGTGCTCATGAAGGAAATTACATATGCCTCATATGTATATTGGGAAGTTTTAAAAGGATATGAAATATAGATTCCAAGTAGATATGGTAAAAAGTCTCAGGAGAAATGATAGAGCAGGGTGATTTATCGTGATCTGATAACAGAGATCTCATACTAGGTTGGTTTGCTGTGAGTGATCAGATTAAAGTCTCTCACCATCACCAATTCGCTCTGGCCAGCATGATGATGAAAACTGTCTAAACCCCAGACATAAATATAGACATGTCTGAGGCCTTTGTCCTGCAGTTGACTAGAAACTGCTATATTTGCTGTTGCTGATTACAGAGATAAAATAGATTGTTGTAGGTCGACGGAGAGCTTGTATAAACTCGGGAAGTTTTTAAAGGAAAAGGGAGACTTTGATATTGATCAATTTATGTAGAAGAGTTCTTGGAACGGAAGGGTCTTTAATTCGGCAGTTAAAGATGAAAGTTACAATGAATGTTGGTTTTTCTTTTACATGAGGTCATGCCATATATAAGGGTAACAGTTAGCGAGTATATATATATATATATATATATATATATATATATATATATATATATATATATATATGTGTGTGTGTGTGTGTGTGTATATATAGGTATATATATATATATATATATATATATATATATATATATAAGATAACCCACAATGTATGAAAAAAATAAATTTATTTAGCTTTCGAAGGGACCATCTCCCTTCCTCTTTGTTTTCTGAAGAGTAAGGGAGATGGTCCCATCGAAAGCTAAATAAATTAAATTTTTCTAACATTTTGGGTTATTTTATTTATCATAAATACACGGAAAATTGTGTATTTTAATATATATATATATATATATATATATATATATATATATATATATATATATATATATACATTAACAACAAATGCAGCTGTTTCTAGTCCACTGCAGACCAAAGGCCTTAGACATGTCAATTTATGTCTGAAGTTTGGCCAATTTTCATCACCACGCTGGCCAACTGTTGATTGGTGATAGTGGGAGACTTGTCAGATCGCTTACAGCAAGCCAACCTAGTATGGATGGTCCAGATTAGTACAACTTTGCTGATCATGTGACACACAAACCCTTTCACTATGTTAAGGTATCCCCACTCCGAAAGAGTATATATATATATATATATATATATATATATATATATATATATATATATATATATATATATATATATATATATGTATACATATATATATATACATACATATATATATTTATATATATATAATATATTTATATATATAAATATATACATATATACAATGTATATATATGCATATACAATATACATACTTATGTATATATTATGTATATATATAACATACATATATATATATATATATATATATATATATATAAAACGAAAATCCGGTTATCCAAATATAAATAATTTAAACTATCCACTTGATATTTTCTATTAAAATATTAGGTATAATTTAATGAAAATATACCAATCAAATCGCACGTTCATGCAGTGTTGAAATTTTAAAAATAAAACAAAAAATCTTTCTCTTTATTCACTCCTTTATTTACATAAAGTTAATTCTTTTCTCTCATTTTTTGTACATACAAATTAATCACATTTCATGTCAAGACGAAAACGTATTCAAGTCACAAAATGCAAGTTACCACAAATAGCGTCAATCCTTAGCAAGGTGACAGGGAACGTCGTGGAAATTCCAGCTACATTGGCGTTTATTTATGCACATGTCCAGGGAATCATGATTCTTGCATGGCAAGGGAAGTGTCTGCCTCGCAGGCCCTCTCTTTCGCTTTGGAAATTTTCATGGCCTTTCGTGTTGTAACTATGCAGAAGATTGCACGAAATTGATCCCACTTCAAAGAGGTCTATTGTTCTTGTTTTATTTGTTGATTTCCTGTAAAAGTTACTGCCTTTTCTTGTTGAAGGTTCATTTGCTCAGACTGTAGATCATTGATTATATTGACTAGCGCTGATAGGTATACAAAAGTATTATGTAGTCCTGTTTTCTTTTAAGAATGCACTCTTCCAAGAAACACAAAATAAAGTGAAAAAATATATATCTAGATTTATATTGAACAGTTGCAGATGTTTCAGTCATATTCAGCATTTCACACACACAATAAACATTTTGTATTGCAGTTATAAGAGTCTTTATATTGTAAGGATATATTGATTCCTTGCTTGGTTTATCTATTGTTTTTACTTCGTCCTATCAAGGAAAACCTACTTTGGCCACACATGCTCTTAAAATTACTTCTTTTCTAATAGTGAATGCATTTGGGCAATTTGACAAAAAAAAAAAAAAAAAAAATTATACCTAAGGAACACGAGTAAGTGCACCCTATATGGCAGATTCACGCTCTCATATCTGACAGATACAGTAAAATACTGTAGATAACCAGCGTGACCAAGACGCGAGCCTCAGGTTTTCACCCCACACCGTTCCTTAAACGAAAAAAATGCCTGAAATAACTTTCAAAGCAATCTATTCCAGTCACAGACTTCTGTTTTTCCCTCTCTTCTTTGCTGATTCCGTTTGAAATCAGGCCGTTAGTGAGGCCTTCTCCGCTCGCGTACCGGGTTCGATCTTAGCCACATGGGTCATAGGGTAAAGAGGCTCGTCTTTCCTGGCGCAGTACTTCTTGTACGTCTGGAATGTACTTATACCGACGAAGACCTCCGACAACAGCATCACTCCGTACAGCGTTGGGAACATGAGGATCTTGCTTCTTATCTGTAAAACAAAGAATAGGATCAAATAGTTAACATACGAACACAGGTGTGACTCATATTCATGTCTCCATGTCGTTAGGTTTATTGCTCACAGAAAGTAAAAAATGCGTTTGACCTTTATATTCGGTTTTATTTTGCTTCTTTGTCTCTCTTCGGTCCAGGATTTCGAATTGAAATTCCCTGACAATTTTATGCCTCTCGAGTTGCAGCTAAACTGAGTTTCTCTTTAGGTGCTTTCTATTTTTGTTTAAACTTCGTTATTCTAGAACGCAGAGCTGACCTAAATCTTTACAAGAATAGAAAATACTGGTTAATGGAAGGACAATGGTAGGTTTGTTTGTGCTGAGAAAAAATTGCGTTTTTTGTAGTTCCTATTATTTAAGTATGATCTCTCATGTTTCTTGAATTTTCCCTTTTTTTGACATCATATATGCTACTATTTGTGTCGATCTTCTGTTTGTCATTGCCCTCGCCAAAATTGAAGATTTTGTGAAAGGTATGTATTCACCTTTGTTGTTTTTCCGTGAGCAATTTTACACAAAAACTACTATACCGATTTTGACCAAACTTGGTAGTTATGTTTGATATGACCCATGGATAAAATTCATTAAAGTACAAGTACGTAGCAGTAATTTGAGAATAAAAGCAATGTTAAATAAATTGCAAATATTTTGTTAGTTTATTTTTTGTTTGGGAAAAATATTACGCAAAAACTACATTACTGAGCCATTTCAACGAAACTTGGTGATCATTTGGTGTATGACCCGAGGACAAATCTATTTGATTTTGAAGAAAATGCATTGAAGTATAAGTACGTAGTGGAGTTAAGAGCAAAATAAGACTGTTTGGCGTGGCGAAGGCATGCTCTTTACTGAGTGTCCCTTTACTGTATGAATGAGTTGACCAAAAACTTTAAGCATAAATAGTAGATAATAACAAGATATTTCCTTATATTTTCCTGTGGTTCATACTTTGAAGGGTAATTTCCCAATAGTTCCTAGGAAAATGTAAACATGATGGATGCATTGTGTGCTCTTTCAAGTACAGTATCTTTAACAATACTCCTTGCAAGTCTATTCATTTTGATAGGTGAGATTTGTGAATCGAATCTTACAGTGGATCATTTATGTTAGATGAGATTAGATTTTTAACTGATATTCAGTGCCTTCGAACCTTTGTTAATTGTTGAAGATTTGGTTTGTTCACTCCACCCTCCCAGTATACGTTGCTTACTTTTTATTTTCATTACAGTGCAAGCGTCTTGTACTGCAGTGACCAAATTGCAATCTCATCATTGTATTTAGTTTGTAAGACTGATATTTTTTTTATTCAAAAGCACACTTGCACGTTGTGGGAGTGACCTGAGAAAATCAACTTCGGCTAATTAAACTAGTTTCATTTTATATAAATTATAACCTAAAAATAGTAGAGGCTTAACAAGGGTCTTCACATTAATCCAAAGAACAGATAATTCAGGTTTCTTAGAAGGCAATCCATAAGTAGGACCATAGTAAAATGTCAATGCAGTACTATAATAGTATAATGAGCTGGAAAGTAAATTCGAAATGGAACTTCTGCTTTTGACTAATGATTGCAGAACTGCCCACCATCCAAACTTTTAATACCCTGATTATGTTATAGCTAAAATGAATCGTCGACCTGGTTAAAGTGTAATATTGAAAATATTCGATAAGTCTAAAACAAAATGACACGGGGAATAAGGAAAGATTGCACTTGTATACCAACAACTAGAGCGAAACCCCCTGTTGAAGTATCATCAAACATTGAGATTCAAATACCCAGAGTTAGAGACTTTCTCGTGTGACTTTTAGATGGACATAATACAAAATTTAGTGGTATTTACGTTCTCCCGAATTAATGCAATTTAAAGTTTAGAGTAAACGTTTAGTGGTAACGGTGTAAGGTATAAATTCATTAGCCTTTGCGTACTTTTAATATTTCTGTTTCATTTAGAAAAATAAAATAAGAAATGGCAAAGAACTTCGTGTATTCTATTTGAAGTATTGGGGAAATTTGCTTAATGATAACGCCATAGCAAACTTCTAAAACAACACTAAGGGTAATTTTATTCACTGGAAAAATCTCCCTGAATCTCAAGTTGCTATCTTTATTACTTCCGCCAACGAAGTTGGAAGGTTATGTTTTATTCCCTGTTTGTGAACAGCTTCCTGGCCACAATTTTAATCGTAAAGTAATGAAACTTGCAGGGATTAAATGTTATGTAAAAAGCTGAAATTGAATAAATTTTGGAAGGTCAAGGTCAAAGGTTAAGGTCACGGTCAAGCAAAATGTCCAATTCACGTCACGTAATCAGCCATTAGTTTGGACATCGTTGTCACAGACTTCAAACTTGGTTCATATTTGAGTGTATGAATGTCCACGCCAATTAATACATGTTTAGGTCAAAGGTTAAGATCAATGTCGAGCATAAGGTCGAGAAATTAGCTGCTGCGACGGAGGTCTGCGCTCTACTGAGTGCCCCTCAAATTTTATTTATGTTTTATTCCTCGCTAGTGAAATTTTCTGCAGGAGTTAGGAGGTTACCTAGTTTCTTGGAGTATCTGTAGCGCTATTTGTCGTAGTTGGATGTTCTTAGATTTAGTATTTAAATGCCATCCGTCTGGGAGTGACCTTGTAATTTTCTCCAAATCCTGTGATGTGCAATTGTTTTAAATCTTAACCCGCTGGCCTTGGCATGGTTAGGACAGTGTATCGTGAAACCATTTTCATTAGATTGTTTATCTTTTATTTTTTGGGTTTCCAATATTTTTCTTCAATTTTTCCTTTGCATTGTACTTGTCTAGTGTTTTATTTTGTTAGATATGAGCCTTCTATTATTTGAAATCTTGCAAAAGTATTGCATTATTGATAACTGCACTTCTGTAATTCAATTTTCAATAAGTTCAAGTGATTAATAATGATTCTAAGTTGAAGAAAGCCAATAAGTAAAAAAAGAAAATATGGTGAATTATTCTTTGAAATATTTATATTCTTTTAAGACACTAAGATCTGGTTAGGCAATTGGCAACTTACTTCCCTGTTCCTTAAACTTGTGGAAATTGATTGCCAATTGCATCTAAAACTTACGTGAGGTTCATGGAAGGACAACAAAATAACGCTGGCAGCCACTGGCATGTTTTGGGAGCCTGTTTCGATGCCTATGGTTCTGCAAACTTGATGATTCTGCCGAAATAAGAAAATTTCTGTCATTGTTTGAATGAAGTATTAAGGATTAATTTCCAGTACGCTCATGTATACATGCATTGGAAGTTTTTGCTGTACTGAGAACAAAGTTGAATATACTGATCCGTAAATGTTGAGATGGTAGGCAAGCATTTAAATATTTTGAAAACAAAATATTTTATAGTAAAGATATAATTAAAATCCTATAAACATTTTCTTGAACACTTCATTACCAAACAAATTGTCCAAAAGGTCCAATCTACTAGAAATTTACACTCCTATTTCTCCCAAAATCTAATCAATATAGTTTCAAAATGATGCCAGTCATTAATTAAGTACGATTTTACTGAGCCTTTTGAAAATCCACTAAGTATCAGTCTCCCAAAGAACAGAGAAAAATAGTAAAACAAACAATCCTAACCTAAGAGATATCCTCTTTATGGTTTATAAATAGAGTGACGTGGAGACTCGAGCTCCTAGTTTAAAGGTTTAAAAGCCGCTCATGAATGGCGTGGGCAAGGAACAATGACATTGCCCTATCGAGCAGGACAATGCCCAAGAGATTGATCATGTACATATGATCAGCGCCCAAGCTAGGACCAAGGAGGGCCAGGTAATGGCTGCTGATGACTCAGCAGATGGACATATAGGCTCCCCCAAAACCCCCATCCGTAGCTCACAAGGATGGTGAGGCTGCAGCGACCAAAGAAACTAACGAGTTTGAGCGGGACTCGAACCCCAGTCTGGTGTTCACCAGTCAGAGACATTACCACATCGGCCACCACAACCATGGTTGCATGATTTCTGCCTTGTACCATTCGAAGGAACAAATGAAAGCAAAGATATAGGGTTTAGAAGAAAGATAAGCGTCTCTACATTCTAAAGCTTACACACATGGCTAACCATCTTGCAGCCATATCTCTCAAGCGTGCAGAGATTGCTAGCAACGTTTGCTATGTAATTTGAACACTTTGTAAGAAGTTTAAATGCAGCAATGTGGACGGATTGCATGTCCACTAGGCTTAACCAGTTTGGAAGCATGTAAGCCTGGAAGTAGCCTGACTGTCTAATAGTTACTTCAAGGAAGATCAAGAATAACATAATGGACACAATATGAAACCGGTTTGTTGAATTGTTACTCCAGTAGTTATATATCACTTAAATAACAAAAGATGAGAGAAAAACCACCACGGAAGAGAATTGCATTAAATTTGGATTTTATCTAACACCAAAGGAAACTTTAGAAAAAATGAAGACATTCAGGCTAAGGTATTTCACAAAATGTTGGCTATTTCAAAATCAAGATAAACCATAAAACAGATAAGTAAGTAAGCAGAACAAAACCTGATAATTACCTACCACCATTAACCTAAAAACAAACGAGCATTAGATGATTATAAAAAGAAATAAAATGTAATTTACCTGACAGAACAGTTTTGCTAAGACATACGCCAAGATAAAACCGGTAACTGGTAGTAAAATAGCCGTTGCATAGAGTAGAGGGGAGGCTTTCACGAAGAGATCCCAGTACATGAGTAACCAACACACACTTCCCACCAAGCAGCCTAGCCATCCGACTATGCTTGCTACCTGTTAAAAAGATGAGGTTTTAAAATTAAAATGAGTTGAGGTAACGTAGCGAGAAAGGATATTGTTATGATCGATTCAGAATCACAGTTATATTCCCTCTGAAATAGATTAGTAAATTTACTATTGTGAAACGGAAGATTTCAATGGACTGTTATTATTATTATTATTATTATTATTATTATTATTATTATTATTATTATTAATTGCTAAGCTACAACCTAGTTGGAAAAGCAGGATGCTATAAGCCCAGGGGCCCCAACAGGGAAAATAGCCCAGTGAAGAAAGGAAACAAGGAAAAATAAAATATCTTGAAAACAGTAACAACATTGATATAAATATTTCCTATGTAAACTATAAAAACTAACAAAACAAGAGGAAGAAAAATTAGATAGAATAGTGTGCCCGAGTGTACCCTCAAGCAAGAGAACTCTAACCCAAGACAGTGGAAGACCATGGTACAGAGGCTATGGCACTACCCAAGACTAGATAACAATGGTTTGATTTTGGAGTGTCCTTCTCCTATAAGAGCTGCTTACCATAGCTAGAGTCTCTTCTACCCTCAACAAGAGGAAAGTAGCCACTGAACAATTACAGTGCAGTAGTTAACCCCTTGGGTGAAGAAGAATTGTGTGGTAATCTCAGTGATGTCAAGTGTATGAGGACAGAGGAGAGTCTGTAAAGAATAGGCCAGACTATTCGGTGTATGTGTAGGCAAAGGGAAAGAACCGTAACCAGAGAGAAGGATCCACTGTAGTATTGTCTGACCAGTCAAAGGACCCCATAACACTCTAGCAGTAATATCTCAACGGGCGGCTGGTGCCCTGGCCAACCTACAGTTAGTTTCAAATCGGACTTACCAACAGTGATGGAGTTGGGTTGAAATTCTCATAGGAGAAGTTAGTTTTATAAAATTACATAATCAAACTTTGTCTTCAGCTTACCATCCCTTTATGCAGTCATGCTTTGCATAGGTTTACAGGTCTCTGTTCCATATTTCTTACAGCTCATAAATCAATACTTTTAAAACATGGTTTGTACCTCTATAGTCTTGGTTTTGAGTATTTTTGGTAAACTTTTTATTGTGTTTTTGGATTTGAAACCATCTCATTTTAGGAATATAATGCATTATGTTTTAATTTTCTTTTCATATGTTTGCATTATGTTTTAATTTTCTTTTCATATGTTTGTCCAATGTTACTAATCTTTTCTTTGGTGGAGCACTGGCTTGTTCCATAACAAAATGTAAAGAAAAGCCTTTATTCCAAAAAGTTTATTTTTCAAGGTTATTTTAATAACGAGGTGCTAATGGTTGATAAAGGTATTTTTCATGCCAATACTGAAAATGTATGAATGTCTGAGGTTTATAAGCTTTAATTTCTATGAAAAATTATTCCTCATACTCCAGTCGCTGTGAGGATTTTTATTGCCTTGAAGTAATGTCTGTATAGTCTAAAACAAGAGTGTTATAACTTTAGATGATTGAAAAAATACGATATTAAATGACATTATTGATGAATTTTACAAAGATATCTCGATCTTTTGCACACGTCCATACCACTCCTCACCAGCATAATACCTCGAAAACTATCATTTTTTTATTATTTTATTGATTATTGATGTTTCACACGCCATTTTTTAAAAGAAAAGTTAACGCTCTTATGCATCCAAGTCGAAGCATTAGACGCAATCATTCTGATGATTTGATTAGTGGAGGATAATTTATTATCAAGTGAAATATTAAGGCAAAGAACTTCGGAATGTATACTCTTATCGCTTTCATTTTTATGAGCTTCCTTATCATTTCTACTAGCGTTGATTCTTAAGGTGCCATTTGCTCCCTTACTTCAATTTTGGTTGTTCATAGAATTCCCTTTCTGAGTGGAGATACCTTTTCCTTGTTTCCTTTCCTCACTGGGCTATTTTCCCTGTTGGGGCCCCTGGCCTTATAGCATCTTGCTTTTCCAACTAGAGTTGTAGCTTAGCAAGTAATAATAATAATAATAATAATAATAATAATGATGATAAAGGATGGTTTGCTGTGAGCGATCAGACGAAAATCTCCCACCATCACCAATCCGCACTGGCCAGCGTGGTGATGATAACGGGCCAAACCTCAGGCATGAACAAGAACATGTCTGAGGCCTTTGCCCTGCAATTTACTTGAAATGGCTGCATCTGTTGTTGTTGTTGATAAAATTATCGCTTTCACTGCAATCATTATGTACTTTCTTTGAAAAGTGACGATGGATCAGTAACCCATTGATAACTGGACCTGGATTCTCACCAAGCTTAAATGAAATGATAATAGTACCAAAAGGCGATCTGCAGAATTGAATAATTTGGCCATTTTCACGAGGCTGATAATCCCATAAGAAAGATTTTACCGTCTTGAATAAGAATTAGTCACAACAAAAGCATTTTTATGAAATAGTAAATTAGGAATCTTTTACAACGAAGTAGTAGACATTTTTTTAAATATGTGTATAAATGTTCTACACATGATGATGTCACGTTTTCACTCTTATCAGCATATCATCACTGTCGGTGCTACTGTATTTTTATGATCATAGTAAATTTTATACTCCTCTACCTAGAATTTTGTATGTGTACCCTTTTGTTCTTATCTGACCTTGGCATACAAGCGTTTCCTGTGAAATTCTTTCTGCTTTATCACTATTCTCTTGTTGCTTATCTTTTATCCATTTATATTATTTTCGTGACCTTTAATGTGTTTCAGATGTTTTTTATCTTTTAATTAGATCTTTTGAAAGCGTTAGTTGTAAAACTATTATTATTATTACAAGCTGAGCTATAACCCCAGTTGGAAAAGGGCTACACCAGGAACAAATAGCCCAGTGAGGAAAGAAAAAAAAAGGAAATAAATGAACTAAAAGACAAGTATTGAACAATTACAATAAAATATTTCAAGAGTAGTAACAACATTATAATATATCTTTTTTATATAAACTATAAAAAACTTGAGAAAAAAAACAAGAGGAAGATAAATAAATTAAATGCATACACATGAATGGAAACTTGAAAGTAAACTTAACTTAGTAATTATGGTGGCTGTCTTTTCGTGAAAGTGTCTGATGATCATCCCGACAATGACAGGACCCATCACGAAAGTCAAGGACGTGGTGATACTGAGGAAAGGGACCACGATGGTCTCATCGCCCTCGGTGAGCCATTGGCCCGAGTACAGCCAAATGTTGAAGGGCATTCCTCCGAAGGCCATGATAGAGGAGCACGTGGTCATCATTACGCTGTGGGATTGAATAGGATGGATTGGTTGATTGAATTTGAGTTTTCTGGCATCCTGATATTGAAGGTCATTGATGTCGATATCGTTTGTTATAAATAAAGAATGCAAAGAAATTCAACCTTAAGACCGATGTCCTTTTAACAACTAAATAGCTCACAGAAGACCTAGCATAATACAACACATCCTGCCCAAGAATCTTGGCAAGGGTGAACTTGACATAGTCTCTAAATTTTGTAAGATAGAAAATACATCCTGCCCAAGAATCTTGGCAAGGGTGAACTTGACATAGTCTTTGAATTTTGTAAGATGGAACAATACATCCTGCCCAAGAATCTTGGCAAGGGTGAACTTGACATAGTCTCTAAATTTTGTAAGATGGAACAATACATCCTGCCCAAGAATCTTGGCAAGGGTGAACTTGACATAGTCTCTTTAAATTTTGTAAGATGGAACAATACATCCTGCCCAAGAATCTTGGAATTAATTAGTCTCTTTAAAGGCCATTCGTGAAGGGCAGAGGTAAGGGACAGAGACAACGCCCTAGCTAGGAGGACATTGCCCTAGAGACTGACCATATATTCATATGATCAGTACCTAAGCCCCACTACCCACCCATGTTAGGCCTAAGCAATGGACGATTAAATGAACAGAAACAATAAACAAATGGGTTAGAGGTCACTCATGAAGATATCTATACGGGTAGTACAACAACCGTAAAACTGAGTAAAAGGGATTATGTAAATATAGAATAAAAGTAGATAGTAAAATCGGGACAGTATCACAGTTTACTAAATCGGTTTTGAATATTACATGAACACCTATGGACATTTTGTTATACCTCGTGCTATTTTATTCAAATTTTTTATTCATATAATATCATATCCTTAAATATATATATATATATATATATATATATATATATATATATATATATATATATATATATATATGTATATTGTATGCACTAGTGTGTGTACGTTTGTAAGCCTTGCAGATAACTCCAAAAGGCCTAAACATAGATAAGATAAAAAATCACGAACTCACCTCAAAGCCAGATCGCCATCACACCAGTAAGTGAAGAAATTCGAGAAGGAACCTCCAGGACTGCTGGAGATCATCATGACTCCCAGAGCCTCGTAAGGTCTCAGATTAAAGAGCTTGGACAAACCAAACCCAGTTGCTGGTAGAACTATAAACTGGCCCAACATACCGATGGCTGCTCCTATGGGGCGTTTTACGTGACCTAATATCTGCAAAGGTTTTTAATATTATTAGTTGGTAGCAAGACTTTTTATTGCGGCATCAATATTATTAGTTGGTAGCAAGACTTTTTATTGCGGCATTAATATTATTAGTTGGTAGCAAGACTTTTTATTGCGGCATCAATATTATTAGTTGGTAGCAAGACTTTATTTCGGCATCAATATTATTAGTTGGTAGCAAGACTTTTTATTGCGGCATCAATATTATTAGTTGGTAGCAAGACTTTTTATTGCGGCAACATAACCAGCAATGGGATTCGTATACTTTGAACGATTATGATTTATATATTTACTACTGTACGCGATCAGTCAAAAATAACGGCTAAGTATTTAGATAGATATTCAAACCTTCTCCACTCTTTCCTCTAGGGGTACCCCTCTCACTAAGTTCTGACTACCCCCCCCTAGGGACGGGGAGAGATCGAATAGTTATAAGTCTGACCTTAAAGAAATATATATATATATATATATATATATATATATATATATATATATATATATATATATATATATCCATATACTTGTTCTTTATTATATACTGGAGATGCCCTGAAGTCCGACAGGGGTCAATACTAAACCTGATATAGATGGGTCTTTATTTTTAAAATAGAATGTGATGGTATACACAAACCTTGTATCATATTAAAAATTTTGAAATTGGTAACCTAATGTTTGTGAAATATACTCTGCGAAGTTCTTAGTAGGAAAATTTAAAAAAAGACAATGAATTGATTGGTAACGAAATTTACCCCTCTGATCAGAAGCATTTTATCTTCCCTTCGATGTCTCGTGAAGTTAAATGTTGGTTATCTTGAAATATTACATGGCATTTAAACCTGTCAGTGCTCTTTATGTCAGTCTTGGAAGAAAAATATCAGTCGTGTTAAAAGACTCCACAGAGGTTTTGCAATGGATGTTATTTTGGTTTTGATCATCTTTTTAAGGGACTCGTTTACATTTTTTGTTTTTATTATTGTCACTCATTTATTACTGTTGTTATTCTTATTGCCATTATTGTTTTTGTTGTTATTTTTGTTGCTTATAGGAGTGATAACAGATAAGTTTTTATGCATCAGATCATTTGTGTTTGTTATCTTCCATCAAAATTTTTTTTTAATATCCTAAACATCATCCATACTGGCTCAAAAAAAACTTTTAATTGAAATAATTCTTTAAACCTAAGCCTTACCTCCTTTAAATAGATGGCTGCCCCCATACCCAGCATGAGGGTAATGGAATTCATCACCATAACAACAGTGTTTATCTTATCCACTATTATTTCCCATTCCGCTCTTTCCGGTATAGTGAAGTTTCCCTCCTGGATTTGGCCAATGGCTCCCTCTAATTGGGTCACGTTGAAGACTTCCATTTCGAAGTGGGACTGTACGAGTGGCTGTCTAAAATCTGTAATAAATTTAGAAATAGCTGTTAGTTTGATTTCATAATGGTAGGGGGATTGTTAGTCTTCGTCTTGTTAGCAGAATTTATATTTAAACATAACCTATGTTAAAACGGATGACTTTGTGAAGGAATTTTCATTTGATGTTCAATTACTGATTGGAGATTACGTGGATAGAGATCGGCTGTTTAAGCAAAAATTATTTTTCTTTCTAAGTTTCTCAATTTAAGTTCAACCCTATGGAAACTCATGCACAAACACTTACACATAGATATACTAACAAGCACACACACATACTCATATATATATATATATATGTGTGTGTGTGTGGTGTATGTATATATATATATATATATATATATATATATATATAT
>NC_090728.1:162026984-162029484 GCF_036898095.1 Palaemon carinicauda | reverse complement strand
ACTGGCCCTAAAATGATCCCTTTGAATACTAAATAAATAAAAAAAATGATAAATAATTAATGAAATAAAATTAAATATACACATTTCAGTAGAATTTTAATACTCTCTCTCTCTCTCTCTCTCTCTCTCTCTCTCTCTCTCTCTCTCTCTCTCTCTCTCTCTCTCTCTCTCTCTCTCTCTCTCTCTCTCTCTCTCCAAACCGTGCGTTCAATACAAATGTTTAATTTACTTTTGACCGTAGATAGAGTAATAACAATAACCAATTTAAATGTAACAAGAATAATGAAAAACCCGTGAATAGAATGGGGATGGAACCCCTGATGTTTCTAATAGTTTTCAGCTTGCCTTTGTTTTGCAGTTAAGCACTATTGTTCATAACGTTTATCCATATTGAGTCAAAATAAGAAATGAAAGTGCTCTTATATGGACAGAGCATATGATATGAAGCGGGAAGAAGAATATTGTGTGGCATCAAAGAGATTCTGTTCTTAAGGAATATATTCGAAGGCATTGTGAGACATTGCACAAGGAAAAGTATGCTCAATTTGTGGGAAAATCACGAAGTGGTATATTGAATATCTTGATGGGCAAACATCAACAGCAAATACATGGGCTACATAACTTCTGAAAACCACAAACAGGTAGTCTTACTGCTTTATAAGAAATTACTTTGGTGCTTATAAGAAATAGAAAATCTTTTAGGAGTGGAAAATTAATAAAGCAGTGTGCAGTAGAAAAGGACAAGAGTTTGCTGAAGAAAAATTACCCGGTAGTAAAGAAATTTGAAAGTCTGTCATTCCATTACCAAAGAGTTATAAGAAGAGTGAATGAATTTGATCAGCATGTTTCCGTGGAACTTAAAAATGTAATAAACATTGCAAGTACTTTTTACTGGATTTAGATGACAGCACTGGTGTAAGTGACACAGGTCAGTTACTCGTATTTGCCGGCACCGTTGGCGAAGATTTTGTGGTACACGAAGAACTTGTCAGGATGCACTCATTGAATGATGATAGCAGTGGTTCTGATATATATATATATATATATATATATGTATATGTATATATATATATATATATATATATATATATATATATATATATATATATATATATATATACAGTATATATATATATATACAGTATATATATATATATATATATATATATATATATATATATATATATATATGTGTGTGTGTGTGTGTGTGTGTATATGTGTGTATATATGTGTGTGTATATATATATTTATATATATATATATATTTATATATATATATATATATATACACATATATACATATATATATGTATATATATATATATATATATATATATATATATATATATATATATATATATATATGGTTGTGGTTGTTGATTTACTTTGATTGTACAGTATTTTGAAGTTAAACAGGAGTAGGACTGTGAAAGGTTCTTTTTTTTTTATCTTATGATTAGAAATTATTACTAAATACTAATATCTGAGTTGTTTATATCTTTTTTCTCTCTTTTTGTATATCATATGTACTTTAATTATGATTTGAAGTTAAATATTAACAGTACTATATAAGCTTTGAATTTGTAATTTTTACCAGATTTTTTTTTGTCTTGCTTCGGAAGGAAATATATATACAAATAAGTATGGGGGAAAATATTATGACTGTGTGTAAACTCTTCAAGTGCATCTACATACTTGGTAAGAAAAAAAAAAATTTTATAAAGGAAATGAATCCTCTCCCCTTGGGAGAAGGTGATCCCCTTCAGTTACTGCACCAGGAATTCTAATTCTAATATTAATTTTATTTTGTGGCCCGTTCCATCAAGGATTTCAGGTAATGTGGCCCTTGGCATGGAAAAGGTTGGATTTTTTAAGAATAATCACGAGGGAAGAAACATTTACATACACATCCACACTGTACCGTTGGCGGGTGGATTACTGGGTGCACGGGGAGTGGGGACCCCGGTCCCCGGACTCGGGGGGTGGGTAGACTCGTTGACATTGAGTCTCCATTGAATAATCTTATTAAAACACCGACGTAACTTCTAAATACGATATTCTATTAAGTTTACATTGCATAAATGAATTCCTTTGCATTAGACACATAAATCGAAATGGTTCGTGTGAAAAAAAGGAAGTTTGATCGGAATGAATTACTGTAGAAAGTGTAGATACTGACATAGAAAACTTAGAAAAGGTTGGACCACCCTGCCCTAGGGCATTGCTTTTGTCCCTTTCCTCTGCCATTGATGAGCAAAAACAACAACAAACAATACCGTTATTAAGTCTTTCAGTGATTTTTAGTAGGATCTGATTTTATCTTGAATGTATATCGAAACGTTGAAGTTATTTAATCGAAGTGAAAATCTTTATTAAGGATTTGGCCGGATACTGCATCCTCTTCAAAGTGTTTCATATTTTGGGGGTAAAGTTAATCTAATAATCATGAAGAAAGGTTGAAGCTTTGGAAAAGAGCACAGAATCAGGAGGGATTTCTCAA
>NC_090728.1:162016984-162021984 GCF_036898095.1 Palaemon carinicauda | reverse complement strand
TACACTCTTAGAATCAAACCATTGTTCTCTAGTCTTGGATAGTGCCATAGCTTCTGTACCATGGTTTTCCACAGTCTTGGGTTAGATTTCTCTTGCTTAAGGGTACACTCGAGCACACTATTCTATCCTATTTCTCATCTTGTTTTGTTAAATTTTTTATAGTTTATATAGGAAATATTTATTGTAATGTTGTTACTCTTCTTAAGATATTTTATTTTTAATTGTTTCCTTTCCTTACTAGGCTATTTTCATTGTTGGAGCCCCTGGGCTTATAGCATCCTGCTTCTCCAATTAGGGTTGTAGCTTAGCAAGTAATAATAATAGTAATTAAACATTTACGTCTCCATACTAGTGTACTCCGTTTAGTATCTTCTTATCAAGAGGCTTCAGTCAGATTAGTAACTACAAGTGTTTCGTCAAGTACGTTATGCCAGTGAGGTTATTTACTAGGCTGATAGTGTTATCTGTCCAAATACTGATAACCCAAACCTCTATCTTTAAATATTGTCATCTATCTATCTATCTTTCTATCTATATGCGCGTATATATATATATATATATATATATATATATATATATATATATATATATATATATATATATATATATATACGTACCTATACAGCATATAGGTATGTATGTGTACCGCCACACACAAATACATACATACTGTAATACACACTCTCACACACACACCTACGCATATATATGTATATATGTATATATATGTATATATACATTTGTATGTATGTATATATATATATATTTATTTATATATATATATATATATATATATATATATATATATATATATATATATACATATATGTACACATTATTATATCGAGATGTGTTTGCGAAATATATGACGTTTTACTTCGTGACATATTTTAGACCATGTCATTAAAACCATTTATATCTAAAGCGCCTTTCTCTGGGCTGAGAATTGAATAAGTATAATATAAACCTTTCATAATTACGCTTCTGTGCAGTTACCGGACCGAATTTAATGAACATATTACATAAACATTTTACTATATTTTTACTGTAAATTTTGTAAAGTAATCTCCAAATTTTAGCATTCTAGATCAACTCTCAGATACACGATGGAAATATTTTACGAGTATTTTGAGAAAAATTAATCAACATATTCATTCCACTGGCATTGCTTGTCATTTTTATAGGTAGATACTTCCATCCAAGGATGTTTTTTCGATAACAGGAATGACTTAATAGTTAATTCCTGGAGCTTTATTCTGTGGGGATCTCTGTGGTTTGATTAATATTTAAGGAAACCCTTTTTGAGTGGGGATACCTTAACGTGGTGAAAGTGTTTGTGTATCGCCATGATCAGCAAAGCTGTACTAGACAGGGCCACCCATAATATGTTGGTTTACTGTGAGAAATCAGACGAAGTCTCCCACCGTCACCAATCCGCATTGTCCAGCGTGGGGATGAAAACTGGCCAAACCCCAGAGATGAATAAGAACATGTCTGAGGCCTTTGACCTGCAGTGGACTATAGAAACGGGTGTATTTGTTGTTGTTCTCGTTGTTAAGGTAAAATGTATATCTTATCAGACTGATTAGTTTGAAGGTCACTAATAATTTCATCAAATTTAACAAGGTTGTTGAATCAATGTTTACGACTTTGAATTCAGCAATACGGCCATTTATTTATTATGTAAACGCCATATGCGTGTTTGTGCTGCTATGGATCCTAATAGCAACACGCACTCATCATCAAATGAAGAAAGTTAATCCTAATTGAGATAATGAGGAAAGGGTAGACATCTCCGGCCGTGGGAAACTGTTATCTCCATGTGATGTGTTGTTATTCTCATTTTTTTTAATTTTCATATTATACTCTAGTGTACGCGCCCCGTCAAAAATTGCGGCTAAATATTTAGATAGATATACACGCACCCTCTCTTACCAGGGTATGACTACACCCTCTGTTCCCATCCCTAAGGACGGGAGAGACCGCTGACCTTGACAGGAAACAAGTATCATATATATGTATATATATATATATATATATATATATATATATATATATATATATATATACACATATATATATACACACATATATATATATATATGTGTGTGTGTATAAATATATATATATATATATATATATATATATATATATATATATATATCCAGTCACTTGCTCTTTATCATATAGGGGAGATTAGGTTTTTGTAAATATGATAGCATTTATTATTTTCGTAAATTTTATTAGCACTTATATGACAGAAAGAATGATCCCTTCAATGTGAATGATAATATCTTAACTATTATAATTTCAGTGATGCCTCTCGTTACATGGCTGGGGTGGGGGGGGGGGCGGTGCAGTCTTCCATAAAAGAACAGATGGATAAAGAGAACGATGAATATATGATTTTCAAAATTATTCCATTAATATTATATTATGATGTATCAATGGTTCTTTATGTTTACAAATTCATTTTGTAAATTGTAGTAAAGTCAGGATAATCTCTAGAATTAAATATCTTTTTACGAACAAACAATATACGATCGGCTGAAGATTTATTCCAGGTGTGACCAAGTTGTGGAATGATCTTCCTAATCGGGTAGTTGAATCAGTAGAACTTCAAAAGTTCAAAGTTGGAGCAAATGTTTTTATGTTGACCAGGCTGACATGAGTCCTTTTTTAGTTTATATATGACATATCTGTTTTTGACGTTGTTAATAGTTTGTATGGGACATGTCTGTTTTGACGTTGTTACTGTTTTTAGAATGATTTATTGTTAATTTATTCTCAGCATTTATTTATTTCCTTATTTCCTTTCCTCACTGGGCTATTTTTCTATATTGGAGCCCCTGGGCTTGTAGCATCTTGCTTTTCCAACTAGGATTGTAGCTTGGCTAATAATAATAATAATAATAATAATAATAATAATAATAATAATGTAACTACTTTTGATTATTTCGTTTTCTATCAAAGATCATTTAATCTTTCTTTCCTTTATTGACAGATCACTTTATCCTGTAATTTCCTTCCAATATAAATGAGATTTTTTCACTTAATGATAATTTACTATTGGTTTGCTAGTTTTTTATGTTATCCCTATCTTTGCATGGATGTTAGTCACTGTATATTTAGTCTAATGGAAATATCTAAGACTCGCAATTTGTCGGGTAAGTATGTGAGTTTGGTACCCCTTAATCATAGGTTGGCCGGAAAATAGTCCTTGGCTCCAATCACATTTATACCCTGTCTATGCCTTTTTCATTAGCCACTCATGAACGACCTTTAAAAGTAAGATGTATTTCATAAAAGTAAAGTGTAAAATGTATAAGTTGGAATAGCGAGTAATATTTTCTTGCCTTGGATTCATATACAGTATTTTCATCCTTCTGGAATTAATTCGTCTCAAGTATAATGATAATTTACAATGAAATTTACCATTCGTGTAGGCTACCGTTCATCCTGTTTTATCTGGCTCATTCATTCTAGGTCCCGGGATTTGTTTTACTCTAAGACGTGTAAGCTATAATGTTCCCTTAATAAAAGGATTTATTTGTAACGTCTATTTCCTTAATAAAAGTATTTAATTGTAACATCTATAAACTGGAAAATGATTTAATTACTAATTTTTTAGTATATTTAAGAACAAAGTGGGTAAAAGTTAATCGAACTCGCCAATGCACATTTATTATTATTATTATTATTATTATTGTTATTATTATCATTATTATTATTATTATTATTATTATTATTAGTGTTGTTGTTGTTATTATTATTACTTTCATTATCATTATTAGCTAAGCTATAACCCTAGTTGGAAAAGCAAGAGGCTATAAGCCCAAGGGCTCCAACAGGGAAAAATAGCCCAGTGCGGAAAGGAAATAGATAAATTACTAGAGAATTAATAAGAATGAAAATGAAATATTCTAAGATCCTTAACAGCATTCAATTTGTAGCCAGTAAACAATTTATTTCATTCCTCAAAATCAGAGTTGTTTTTTCCTTCATCTGGTATGCACCCCCCCCCCAAAAAAAAACAAAAAAAAAAAAACACGATAATGATAAGTACTATACTATAATCAGATTTGCGTACCTCACTCTTTCACAGTATCTTAGTTATCTTGTTACCGAAGGCTCTCTTAACTATCTCGTGTAATTTGGTACATCAGTTTTTTTTGCTAGTTGAAAACTCTTTTTGTTATGATAATTAGTATCGTCGTAAGCAGTCCTCTCTATCTTTATTTTTACTACTTAACCTTTAATATTTTATTATTATTATTATTGCTATTATTATTATTATCATTATTATTATTATTATTATTATTATTATTATTATTATTATTGTTATTATTATTATTATTATTATTATTATTATTACTTGCTAAGCTACAGCCCTAGTTAGAAAAGTAGGTTGCTATAAGCCCAAGAGCTCCAACTGGTAAAGTAGCCCAGTAGGGTAAGCAAACAAGGAAACAGATAGAACAGTGAAATGCCATGGCTCAGAAGCTATGGCACTATCTAAGACTAGAGAACAATGGTTTGATGTTGGAGTGTCCTCCTTGAAGAGATGCTTGCCATTGCTAAAGAGTCTCCTACCCTTACCAAGTGAAAAGTAGCCACTGAATGCAAATGGATCTCAATGTTGATTTATACTTGAGAGATTGTCATACCCCGTACCAGAAGCAACCAATGACCATAGGGGCCAGCCGTGTACGCCACATTACTGCATTTAAGGATATTTTTAGCTGTTTTATCTCGGGTACTGATGCCCTTGGCTTCAGTTTCAGACTTGTTTATCAATCGTAACGACAGATAGTGGATGAGATCTTGATGAATAGTCGCCCGTATTATTTAACGTTCTTACCACGCCATGACTTCATTTGTAATAATGTCTTGTATATATCTACAATATATAGATCTAATGTTTGAATCGCAGGCATGATGTTTTTGTTTTTATTTACTGAATTACTATTTTTTTATGTAACCTTGTGCTGTTTATAATA
>NC_090728.1:161999484-162011984 GCF_036898095.1 Palaemon carinicauda | reverse complement strand
AAAAAACTCTGGATAGTTAATCTCAATTGAAGAATTTTGTTTTGTATGTGTTGTGTTATTTCATTTTGAAATGTCAAAAAGACTTCATTTGTCAATATCTCCCAATGAGAAAAGGAAAACTGATTGGAATAAATGTTTTATCTGTCAGGTAGACAAAGATGAAACATTGATGTCACCCAAGAATACTTCAGACGAGAGCAAATCGGGGTATACTTTATTAGCAAAGAATATTCTAGAGTTCAGAAAGCTAAATGAAATGTCCATTGCTTTAGATGTTGGACGAATTGATGATGGTCAAGGAATAGAAGAAACACTAATCAGGAATAATGCACAGTATCATCATTCGTGTTGAATAAAATTTAACAATATACTAGATAGAGCTAGAAAACGAAGGTCATAAGTGGACAGTGATGATGAAGTGATTCAACTAAATATACGAGAAAAAAGACCTCTCGAGAGCTAGGTAAAATGGATGTTTTGAGATGTTTTTTTATGTGAAAAAGAGAGTCCCATATCAGAACTTTGTGAAGCAATGACAATGCAGCTCAATGACAGATTTAACCGTTGTGCGAAAACATTACTAGATAAGGAGCTGCTTAGTTCAGGTGATGTCGTAGCTCAAGAGTTCGAATACCATCCAAAATGCTTAACAGCTCTATGCAACAGAGAAAGAAAGTTACTACAAGGTCTTGAAACAACTACGGACCAAGAAAAAGTCGACTCAGGCGATGAACTGCCATTTGCAGAGCTGATAACTAATAGTGGAATGCCAAAGAGCCAATCCTGGAGGTATAGTTTTCAAACTGTTCAGATCTTTGTTTGCTATATGAACGAAGACTAAGTGATTTTTCATCAGCTGCAATAAAGGTAAACAAAACAAGATTGAAAGAGAGAATTCTGTTTAAGCTGCCAGACCTACAGGCATGCCATCGAGGTCGAGAGGTAGTGCTTGTATTCGAGAATGATATTGGGAAAGCACTTGTAACTGCCTGCGAATGCCATGTATGTGGCAAAGGCAGCAGAAATCGTTCGGAAAGAAATGTCACAGCACAAGTTTCAATTTACTAGTACTTTTAAACCTGAATTGATATCAGAAGCTATTCCAGATACATTGCTAGAATTAGTATCTATGATTGAACACCCAGCAACAAAACCGGTGTCGCCTGGCCAGACCTGACTTGGAGAGATCATGCCCCTCTTGCCCTGAAAGGTGGCCGACGTTAAACAACCGAGACATCGTTAGGGTGGTTCGAATGTGAGGAGGAGGGAAATTACCGATATCACTCAAAGAAATGCGATGAAGAGAGAAAACTTTTTTATTCTTTTAAGAAATGTAATCTAATATTATTTCGAAACTAATTCATCAAAAGATTTTATCATAACTTTTTATTTGAATTTTCCTATCCTATTTCTATATAGAATTTTCTTGAATAATATTGGAACTGGCTATTCATATTAATATCCATAACATGGAAATATCTTTCGTTTGCATTTTCTTAAGCAATTCCTCTCTCTCTCTCTCTCTCTCTCTCTCTCTCTCTCTCTCTCTCTCTCTCTCTCTCTCTCTCTCTCCACATACATACACGCTGTAGCCTACGTATTATATGTAGGGGCTAATGATATATCGTTTCAAATAGCACCTATTAGGTCACCAATCATTAATAAGTGGCCTTTGTTCAAAATTTCGAAGGTAGTGAGGTTTAATGATTTTGCTGTTGATTTCAGTGTTTTCCTTTGATTTCGATCATGAGCCACGTAGCTCGGTGTGGTTGGGGTCAGCTTTTATCACGGGCTACTTGGCTCCGGTCCTCTAAGAGAAAATGGTATTATTTGCTATATCAATTATATTAGTTTAAAGTTGGAGATTTAAAATGCATCATCAGTTAACATAATCTATATTGTTTCAGATTTGATTTGTGAAAGTAAAATATGTGAAATGACATGCAATGAAAGTTCATTGGTGCATTATTATAGTGATGATGTGGTATATAGGATGTAGGGTATAACAGATTAAACTATCAACACATTGTTCACTCAAATTATCGGGTTCGGTGTCAATAACCTTAGATGTCAGGATGACAAAAGACTCCTAATCAATCAATCAATCAATCAAATTATCTGGGCAAGTCCCTCACTTCCAAGCGAACCACCTTCCCTGGTGACGATTGCTCAATGCTCAAAGGTCCGAGTCTAGCTGGCTTCACCCTTCCCAAGGTAAAAGGTAATATTTCCTTAGCATTGAGTATTCGTATTATTACTATTTTATTTGTCGTTTCATGTCCTGATGTCCAACACCTTAAAAGTGTTCCCCCGGTAAGCTCTTCAAGAAATCCATTACTCTCGATATCTGTTCAATCAGTCTTTCGCATATTTACTTCGTTATTCATGGTTTTGATTTAATTTTAAACACATGGAAAGCACTGTATGAAATATTGTCATCTTAGTATTTTGTTTTTCCTTTGCTAAAAAGCTTCCACCAGAAAGATCTCATCATAACTGTGAGACCTTTAAACCTCAAACATGTGGGGATGGGGTTAGAAGGATATAACCAGGTGGGTGTTAAAGATGATGGTGAAGAGGTGGCAATTGGGTGATCTTAATGTATGGCTTCACGATGTTTGCTTATTAACATTTATGAAGTGAGGATGATGATGGTAATACCGTTATTGATAACATTTAATATCAATGATTCCAACTCGCAATGAAAACGAGCCTACATCGTTCTAACATTGTTTTTAGGCGGTCATTGAACATCTTTGGAACATGGGATTTTCACCCGAAAGAAATACAATTCCAACACTAACTTGCAAAGTAGTTAGCGGTCTTGTGTGATCCTTGGAAACATCTAAATAATACGAAATATTGGATACTTGTAATATATATATATATATATATATATATATATGTATATATATATATATATATATATATATATATATATATATATATATATATATATATATATATATATATATATATATATATATATATGTCCTAATTCGTGAATGTAGATGTCTTGTATATCAAGGTAAATGGACTCAATATTAATGAGTATTCCACAAAAACCCATGTGTGTACATGTTTTGCAATGGCTGCATTTTGATAACGAAGGCAGTAGTTAGTTGCTGGTGAGCACTCGAGTTAATAAGTCCCCCATCTGAGTAATGTGTACTTATGAACAAACCTTTTGTAATAAATGAAGAAAACCTATATGCCGACTAACAAGGACTAACAGCAGACGCTGCTGCGGCAGGAGATGAGAATGAAGGAGCAGTGGGATATAGCGTTCCCGATGAAGAATATAGACAGGAAATTAGAACGCAAGAATTGGAAAATAAGTTAGATAATTTACAACAGTTAATAAACAGACTGTTGGTGGAACGAGAACAGGGGTGGCGTGCAAGCACAGCATATCCGACGTACATGGACGAAGTTCAAACGCACACAAGTGAAAGTACACATGCGCAGCCGAGTGAAGATACGCAAATTGTAGTTCGAAAGTTGCCAGAACTTAAGGCAAGTGTTAGGCCTTTCGATGATCAAAGGCCTAAAGAAGGTTTTCAATCAATTGAAGTGTTTTTGAGAGACTTTGAAGTAGCCACATATAGGTGGTCAGAAAGAGAAAAAGCCATTCAAATAATTAGATTGCTGAAAGATGCTCCGGCAATGGAGTTAATGTGTTGGCCACAAGAAAGTTCAAGAAGTCATACTGAAATAAAACGACGTTTAATTGAGAAGTATGCATTGCCTGATGCGAGAAAGGGAGACCTAAAAGAAAATTACAAACCCAAAATACGGGAAGGTGAATCCGTTCTTTGTTTTGCAACTCGCCTTTTTCGGGATTGCGATTCGTTTGCTACCCGGAGTGCCAATCTCCCAGAAGGTGATAAAAAGGCAATTGCCCGTAAACATATTCGCAGATTAGTAAACCCGTATTTATGTGGTTATTTATTTGATGACAATCACTCGTTAGCAGATGTAGTGAGTGCGATACAAAACATTTTAAACAGTTTGCCAGAAGAAAAAAGGACTGGGAATAATGGGGCCAATTCCGAGAAGTTGGCAGCCATGAGAGGAAGTCAACCCCCGAAGAGAGGTAAGGGGGAATTCAGTCAGCAGATTAGCAGTCTTCAGATGTTGGCACTGTGGGGGAGAGGGGCACTGACGAGTGGAATGCCCCACCCAAGGATCCACCCGCTGTTACACTTGTCAGGCCTAAGGTCATTTATCTCGCGAGTGCCCACCCAAAAATGCCCAGGGCGGGCGGGCTGGGGCGCACGCACACCTCCCCCCGCCCAACGTCCAAGGAAAAGGGAACACAGGAAGGGGGAGACGAGGGAGTTCGATTCCCCCCCCCCCCCGCATGACATCACAAGCAGTGACGACAGACGTGACAGAGCAGGCACTGGGACCTCCACCGGTACCCCCAACCTCACCCCCGCAGCTCTAGAGAGAGGACCAGGGGGCAGCGGCTTGGCAGCTTAGGTCATCGGCCCATGCCCCATATCCCGGCTGGGAATGTTAGCAGTTAGGATCGACCTGCAAGATAAATCCATCCGAGCGCTGATTGACACGGGAGCCAGTGTTTCATTGATTGAAAAAAGTTCTCCTCAAATCCACTACAGCCAGCGGCATCAATTGTTCTTGACACGCCAGGAGGAAATAAACTACACATAAACCATACATCCATCGTCCAGTTCAAGATTGGGTCTGTGAAGTTTACACATAATTTTTTTTCTTGCCCACCTTGGGAATTCCAGGAATCGAGGCTATCCTTGGAATAGACTTTATATCTAATAATCAAATTTGCATTTTTTGGGGAAAAGATACAATAACAGTAAAAGCAGGAGGGTACATTTTGCCAATAGAAAGTCATGAGACAGTAGGTGCGTGTGTTAGCTCGGAGAGACATTTAAGTTGGCTAACAGCTGTACCTGAGAGAGGGTAAGTGTTGTCCCCCCAGACCCTTTCGAGCATATCTGTGACCCCGTGTCGCCCTCTTGCGGAAGGAACCAAGGTAGTTGTTAAACCCCATGACAAATGGGCCCATATGATATTAGAGGGCTTGACAGAAATTAAAGAGAACAAAGCTGATATAACGATAGCTAATTTGTCAAATAAAAGAATTGTTTTAGGAAGTGATTCTCTGTGAATTAGAGTTATGTGAAATTGCTTATAATGGGATGTTGGGTGCCACAACTCCAGCCCGCACAGACGAACGCACTCAGAAATTGATTATGCAAGCGCGAAAATTATGTCCCTCAGAATATCAGCCTGTAGTTAGTGATATTGTCAATAATTTTTCCGATTTAATTGCAATTGGAGATGAGCCACCCGGGAGGATTGATCGATTTCCCTTTAGCATTGAAACTGGGCAGGCGGAGCCGATCAGGTCAAGGCCTTATAAGGTACCCATTCATTTCCAGGGAGAGATAGAAAGAGAAATTAATGAATTAAGGGAACAAGCGATAATCGAGGAGAGTGAATTTCCCTGGGCTTCTCCAATTGTGGCTGTTAGGAAAAAGGATGGCTCCGTAGGATTGTGTGTAAGATTGTGTGTTGATTATAGGAAATTGAATGCAGTCACAAAGGATAATGCATTCCATTTGCCCTCAATCGAAGAATTACTTGAGAAATACGGGATAGCAAATATTTTACAACTGTTGATTTAAAATCTGGATATTATCAAATACCCATTCAGGAAGACAGTAAATGTAAAATGGCATTTATAGCTAACAATCAATTATTTCAGTTTAATTTTCTACCTTTCGGTGTTAAAAATGCTCCAAGTCATTTTTCTAGAGTAATGATGGCGGTTTTGTCGCCCTTAATTGACCATAATGTTCTTGTTTATTTAGATGATATCATAATTACAGGGAAAACGGCTGAAGAACATAATGATAATATTTGTAACATTTTAGAAACATTGCGATGTAATGGTATGAAAATAAATTTGTCAAAGTGCAAATTTTTCTGTAAACAGGTCGAATTTTTCGGTCACATAATAACCCCAGAAGGTATCCAACCCTGCCCCAGTAAAGTAGCGGCTATTACAGATTTCCCCAGGCCACGTAACTTTAAGGAAGTAGCTGGGTTCCTTTGGCTCGCTGGGTATTACCGTAAATTCATAAGAGGTTTTGGAGAGATAGCGAGACCCTTAGATGCTTTAAAGGAACAAAAAGTAATAAATTGGGGAAAGGAAGAAGAAAGGGCCTTTAACCATTTGAAAGCTGCCTTAAATAGCAATGAATTACTCGCATATCCTAGATTTGATCGCCCGTTTTTAGTGACAACAGATGTGAGTAGCGTAGCTATTGGTGGCGTAGTTTCTCAACGAGATGATAAAGGCAGAGAGAGACCCATTTGTTTTGCTTCCCGGGCGTTAAAAGGGGCAGAAAAGAATTATAGTACATTCGATCGAGAGGCTTTGACTATTCTTTGGGTTCTAGAGAGGCATCGGTTCTTTTTATGAGGTCAGTAGATTGAGTTGCAAAGCGATCATCGCCCCTTACGTGATTTGTATTATAAAAATTATTTAACCTCTCGTCAAGCAAGATGGATTGAGAGATTGTTAGAGTTTAATATAAAGGGTTTTCACCACATAGAAGGTAAGGCTAACAAGGTAGCTAATGCTCTCTCTAGAGGTGCAGTGATAGGAGTAACAACTAGGGCACAAAAGAGGAACGAAGAACATAACCAAAATAGTGAAGACCCCCATCATAATAGAGAAAATAGAGAACGGGATGAGAGTTCTTGCGATGCACTTGCACGGGAGAGAGAGAGAGAGAGAGAGAGAGAGAGAGAGAGAGAGAGAGAGAGAGAGAGTCGACTCGGGAGAGAGAGAAAGAGAGCCGACTCGGGAGAGAGAGAGGGAGATGAATATATGTGGATGACTGAGGACATGACCAGGGGTGTCTAGAATGAATGCCCTGATGATGCAGGTTTGATTGACTTGGGAGGTTGGGACATAAAAGAAGTCCGAGAGGGACAGAACAAAGAGGAATGGATGGAAAGAGTGCGAGCAGTGATTAAAGGGGAATTGGAGAGTTATCCGTCATTTCTGAATGTGCCTCGTGAGAAATTTTTTATTGAAAATTATGTCTTATATTGTGCTTACGAGAAGAGGGGAGGGGAATTTTGTGCATGGGTAGTTCTTCCTCCCTCTTTAATTAAACGAGCCATCCACATTGTACATGCAAGTCCGTATGCAGGGCATATAGGGATTGATAGAACATTAAGGAGAGCACGTGAAACCTTATTTTGGTTAGGAATGAAAAAATCTATAGAGATTTATATAAAAGGTTGTCATGCTTGTAACTGTTTCAAAGAACATAAAAACACTTTACCGGAAGTCAGAAAGTGGCCGGTTATTCCCATTAAATTTTATAGAGTGCATATGGATGTAGTAGGACCATTTCCTACTGGGTTAACACAACTTAAGTATATATGTGTATTTGTGGATGCATTTACTCGGTACACTCATACTTAGGCAATGTTGGATAAATCTGCAAATTCATTAGCCCAGGCGCTGTGCTCTTTCATTACTAGGTTTGGTTGCCCGAAAATGTTGTTAAGTGATAATGGTCTTGAGTTTATAAATAAGGTGGTGAAATCGGTCACGGACTTGATGAAAATTGAGCACTTTTCAGTGACCGCATATAGGCCTTCATCAAATGGCTTCGTAGAGTCGCATAATAGGGAAGTAGTGCGCATTTTGCGTTACTTAGTGGTTGATAACCCCCTTCATTGGCACGCCATGCTTCCTACAGCTGAGCTAGCTTTGAACATTGCATATAATGCTTCGCTCAGGGACACGCCTTTCTTTTTAGTGTATGGACAGTTCTCATTAATTCGCAACAATTGCCAAATTATTTACCTAAGCAATACCGTGTATATTTATTAAATTTATTGAGGAGAGTAATGAACACCACTGAAATGTTTTTGAAAAGAGCTAATGAAAATCGCAGCTCAAAGTATGATGGTCGGTTCAAAACCGCACCGATAAAAGTATTTGGGGGCGATCGTGTGTACTTGAAACGATTACAACCTAGGAAACACAAACTAGAGCCAGCGTATTTGGGTCCGTACCGAGTAAAGATGGTTAAGTCTAACACAGTTGTGATACAAAGCATTGTTAATGGCGCAGTGTCTGAACATCATCAGGCACACATACATGTGGTACCTGAAGAGGTAGTTTTCAAAAGTGTTCCTCCTTACCCCTGCATACGTGACATCCCTCGAGTTGATGAGTAGAATTTTTTTTTTCCTTTGCTGTTGTTGTTGTTTGAATAGACCTCATTTCTTCTTTCGACGTGTTTTAAATAAATGTGATGATAACAATGTGTTATGTTGATGCTAAATCTATACGTACATGTTGTGGTCATTTTGCTGAGTGTGGAAATACGTATAACATTGTTGAGTTAACCTAAAAACAATCAGAGGATAAGTCAAGTGACATCCGTCAGGTGGATGCTGTATTATTCATGTATTTATATGATTCCTGGTTGCTGGGGCCGGGGCGGTAGATGTGAATACCTTATACTTAATGTTATAAGAGAAAACGGCTTGTGGCCACCAGTTGAAAGTTGTTGTAGTGATTTGAATAAATGGTGGAACGGTGGTAGTGAGATGTGTTGCGAAATTGTGCCCTAAACCCGGACAAGTAAAATCGAGGGATGAAGGAATATCTATTCCTACACCTGTCCCGCCCAAGAAGCCCGTATTGCCCGCAACCAGAGGGAGGTTATTGATGAGGTTATGTAGACCTAATATCATGATTTTTTTTTTTTCACTTTGGGTATTCTGTATTTTGGTTGCAGAGGTCTTAAGAAGAAATGACTAGAATTATTTATATTATTTTGTGTACATTTTTACATGCAATATTTCATTTTTTATTTTTATTTTTTGTGGTAGATGTGTTGTTTTTTGGGTGATTTCTACATATATATTTTATGTTGCATTTCTATTTAGTACATGTCATGATTATTCTGGGTTGGAGTGTCCTCCATGTATCATTGACTAGTAAGGGCGAGTGCGCACCTCCTCCCGGAGTGAGGAGCTGGGGAGGGGGGTGGGTAGTAATGTCCTAATTCGTGTGTGTAGATGTCTTGTATATCAAGGTAAATGAACTCAATATTCATGAGTATTCCACAAAATCCTATGTGTCTGCATGTTTTGCAATGGCTGCATTTTGATAACGAAAGCAGTAGTTAGTTGCCGGTGAGCACTCGAGTTGATATGTCCCTCATCTGAAAGGGTATCTGTGTAATGTGTACTTACGAACGAACCTTTTGTAATAAATGAAGAAAACCCATATGCCGACGTCTCATTATCTGTCTGCACGGGTCATATATATATATATATATATATATATATATATATATATAGAGAGAGAGAGAGAGAGAGAGAGAGAGAGAGAGAGAGAGAGAGAGAGAGAGTTACAAGGATTTGGGATGTCTCAAAGACTTTTTAGTCCATTCGCAGACTCCATTTGCTCTTGGGTAGATCGATTTGCTGAGTTCTTATGATCTTATCTAACTTATTCTAGAACGAGAGAGAGAGAGAGAGAGAGAGAGAGAGAGAGAGAGAGAGAGAGAGAGAGAGAGAGAGAGAGAGAGAGAGAGAGAGAGAGAGCAGCTGCTAGAATAATGAAAACAAAGGATATATCATTCCGACATATATTAATTGGAATAGTCAGTTTCCACAATATTTAAGGATGTACCTTATAAAAATGTAATAAGGAATTCAAATATATCGGTGTGGTTATATTTTTCGATAAGTATTCTCGAAAACGATTACATTTCTTGAAAGAATAAGATGTAAGACCTCTCTATCTCTTTATATATATATATATATATATATATATATATATATATATATATATATATATATATATACGTATATAAATACGTATATATATATATATATATATATATACGTATATATACGTATATATATATATATATATATATATATATATATATATATATATATATATATATATATACATACATATACAAATTCATTACAAGTCTACCGTACATATTCCTAAGGAATTCAGGAATCTGTTCTTAGACTTAAAAGCAACCCTTCTCCACTATGATAGCTGATTAGTGAGTTTGCAACACGCGGTTATTTATCATGAATATATATCAATAACAGCGCGTTGCAAACACTAATCAGCTATCATAGTGGAGGTGAGTTTATTCTAAATCTAAGAATAGATTCTTGAATTCGATAGGAATATGCACGGTAGACTTGTAATAAACTTGCATTTGTCTTGATAGCATGGTTGGTTACAGTCTCTGCAAGCATGGTTTCGGCTAAGAGGCATAGGTTCGAATTTATGCCCAGCCAGAAGCTGTTATCATAAATGAATTTCTAGTGGATATTCATTCCCAAAGATAGAATTCGATATTAAATGCCATTGTGGTTAATATTTACATTAATATTAAAATTAAGAGTGTTAGTCATATATGTATATACAGTATATATATATATATATATATATATATATATATATATATATATATATATATATATATATATATATATAGATATATATATATATATATATATATATATATATATATATATATATATATATATATATATATATATATATATATGTAAGGTCTGGGACTCACTGACGGGTGTAGCAGGAGCCTGCATGGTGAGGAGGAGGTATGGTGGCTGTTTAGTTCGCCACTCACCTGGCTGAAGTGGGGTAATTTCATTCATAAAAAATACCTGAATTATATGCTGTATTTAATTGTAGCACCTCTTTGGCCCACATTTAGAGGTTCTTTACTTCTAACATCAGGGGCTTTTTGACCTCTTATTTTGAGGTGCCTTGCTTCTAGCATTTGAGGTTCTTTGACCTCTAGTTTGAGGTGTCTTATCTCGAGCATTAGGGACTTTTTACCTCTATTTTAGGTGCTTTAACTTTAGCTTTATGACCTCTATATTTTTAGGTGCCTTATCTCTAGCATTAGGGTTTTTTACCTCTATTTTTAGGTGCCTTAACTTTAGTTTTATGACCTCTATACTTTAGGTGCCTTATCTCTAACATTAGGGTTTTTTTACCACTATTTTTAGGTGCCTTAACTTTAGCTTTATGACCTCTATATTTTTAGGTGCCTTATCTCTAGCATTAGGGTTTTTTACCTCTATTTTTAGGTGCCTTAACTTTAGCTTTAGGGGCTTTATCACCTCTATTTTGAGGGTCCTTATCTCTAGCATTAGGGCCTTTTGACCTCTGATTTTGAGGTGCCTTATCTCTAGCATTAAGGGCTTTTTGACCTCCATTTAGAAGTGTCTTATATCTAACATTAGGGGATGTTTTACCTCAATTTTGAGATGCATCACTTCTAGCATTAGAGGCTCTTTGACCTCTATTTTTAGGTGAATTATGTATAGCATTAGGGGCTTTTTTACCTCTATTTTTAGGAGCTTTATATATAGCATTAGTGGCTTTTTTACCTCTATTTTGAGGAGCATTACTTCTAGCATTAGAGGCTCTTTGACCTCTATTTTAGGTGCCTTATTTATAGCATTAGGGGGCTTTTTGACCTCAAATTTGAGGTGCATTACCTCTAGCATTAGAAGCTCTTTGACCTCTATATTTAGGTGCCTTATTTATAGTATTAGATGCCTTTTAACCTCGATTTTGAGGTGCATTACTTCAAGCATTAGAGGCTCTTTGACCTCTTATTTTAGGTGCCTTATTTATAGCACTAGGGGCTTTTTGACCTCGATTTTGAGGAGCATTACTTCTAGAATTAGAGGCTGTTTGACCTCTCTTTTTTGGTGCCTTATTTATAACATTAGGGGCTTTTGACCTCTTCTTTTAGGAGCCTTATATATAGCATTAGGGGATTTTTGACCTCGATTTTGAGGTACATTACTATTAGCATTAGAGGTCCTTTGACCTCTTTTTTTGGTGCCTTACGTATAGCATTAGTGTTTTTTTTTTTACCTTGATTTTGAAGTGCATTACTTATAGCATTAGAGGCTTTTTGACCTCTAATTTTTGGTGCCTTATTTATAGCGTTAGGGGCTTTTTGACCTCGATTTTGAGGTGCATTACCTCTATCATAGCATAAGAGGCTCTTTGACCTCTATTTTTAGGTGCCTCATTTATAGCATTATGGGCTTTTTTACCTCTATTTTGAGGTGCATCACCTCTGGCATTAGAGGCTATTTGACCTCTATTTTTAGGTGCCTTATTTATAGCATTAGGGGCTTTTTTACCTCGATTTTGAGGAGCATTGCTTCAAGCATTAGAGGCTATTTGACCTCTATTTTTAGGTGCCTTATTTATAGCATTAGGAGCTTTTTTACCTCTATTTCTAGGAGCCTTATATATAGCATTAGGGGCTTTTTTACCTCGATTTTGAGGTGCATTACTTCTAGCATTAGAGGCTCTTTGACCTCTATTTTTTTGTGCCTTATTTATAGCATTAGGGGCTTTTTTACCTCGATTTTGAGGAGCATTACTT
>NC_090728.1:161839484-161994484 GCF_036898095.1 Palaemon carinicauda | reverse complement strand
TTTCACTTGCATTCCAAACGATCGTTGAGGCTTTTCCTTCGTTGACCTTCTTATTACAGTACTATCCTTACATTATTAAAAATAACTTCAATCAGTATTTTAAAAATTTCATTAGACCCTCTCATTCTTCAATTATTCATATACCCCTTTTCTATTTTTTTTATTTAATTATCATTTCATCAGCACGCAGCATCTCTATTTAGCACGTTTTGTTGCATTTAATCCTCTATGATGCATTTGTTTTCTTCCTCAAATAAACTAGTTCTTTGTTTCCTTAAAATTCACACAATGTGTCACATCGTGCACATATTTGTTATGTTTTGACTAAGAGAACTTTTTTGGTAAAAGTCTTATTTTTTTCCATGACTTAGTTCATATATTTGTTTACCTAGAATGTTTGTTCCAATTCTGTTTACATCTCCACACAAGCAGCATTTATATGCACTACGTAGTCAACAAGCTATTGAGTCATTTCAATTTGTGTTGTTTTCTGTCCCTTTCCAATAGTATCCGGAATAGCGACCTTTATTGCTCTCATGGCCTTGTATAACCTTTGTTCTTACTAATTCTCTGCTTTGAATATACTTTGTAATTTTACATGACATTTAAAGTCAATGGATAGCGCTGCTTTTGCGTTTGATAAACTGAATCTATCGTATAAAATCATTTTAGAATTTTCCATTACGAGATCGATTATTGGTGCGTGTTTATGTTCATTTAATTATGACGAGTCTTATATTTTCACTTCTAATTTGATTGTTGATATTAGAGTTTGATGAAACAAAAATATCATGTTATTCTTCCATTCAGTGAAGACAATCTCTCTCTCTCTCTCTCTCTCTCTCTCTCTCTCTCTCTCTCTCTCTCTCTCTCTCTCTCTCTCTCTCTCAGTAATAAGTGAGTGGCTCTTCAGACCACTGTTAGATTGTTATTGAAATAGTTTTAATGTTTTGAGGTCATGGATTTTGTTTTAAATGTATTATGCGAGATGTTGAAAGTTGTATATGTAGTATGCAGGAACTTCAAAGAACTTTATGACAGAGAACAAAGTTGTATATGTAGTATGCAGGAACTTCAAAGAACTTTATGACAGAGAACAAAGTTGTATATGTAGTATGCAGGAACTTCAAAGAACTTTATGACAGAGAACAAAGTTGTATATGTAGTATGCAGGAACTTCAAAGAACTTTATGACAGAGAACAAAGTTGTATATGTAGTACGCAGGAACTTCAAAGAACTTTATGACAGAGAACAAAGTTGTGTATGTAGTACGCAGGAACTTGAAAGAACTTGTGACAGAGAACAAAGTTGTGTATGTAGTACGCAGGAACTTCAAAGAACTTTATGACAGAGAACAAAGTTGTGTATGTAGTACGCAGGAACTTGAAAGAACTTGTGACAGAGAACAAAGTTGTGTATGTAGTACGCAGGAACTTCAAAGAACTTTATGATAGAGAACAAAGTTGTATATGTAGTACGCAGGAACTTCAAAGAACTTATGACAGAGAACAAAGTTGTATATGTAGTACGCAGGAACTTCAAAGAACTTTATGATACAGAACAAAGTTGTATATGTAGCACGCAGGAACTTCAAAGAACTTTAGGATACAGAACAAAGTTGTATATGTAGTACGCAGGAACTTCAAAGAACTTTAGGATAGAGAACAAAGTTGTATATGTAGTACGCAGGAACTTCAAAGAACTTTATGACAGAGAACAAAGTTGTGTATGTAGTACGCAGGAACTTGAAAGAACTTGTGACAGAGAACAAAGTTGTGTATGTAGTATGCAGGAACTTGAAAGAACTTTATGATAGAGAACAAAGTTGTATATGTAGTACGCAGGAACTTCAAAGAACTTATGACAGAGAACAAAGTTGTATATGTAGTACGCAGGAACTTCAAAGAACTTTATGATAGAGAACAAAGTTGTATATGTAGTACGCAGGAACTTCAAAGAACTTTATGGCAGAGAACAAAGTTGTATATGTAGTACGCAGGAACTTCAAAGAACTTTATGACAGAGAACAAAGTTGTATATGTAGTACGCAGGAACTTCAAAGAACTTTAGGATGCAGAACAAAGTTGTATATGTAGCACGCAGGAACTTCAAAGGACTTTAGGATGCAGAACAAAGTTGTATATGTAGCACGCAGGAACTTCAAAGGACTTTAGGATGCAGAACAAAGTTGTATATGTAGCACGCAGGAACTTCAAAGAACTTTAGAATGCAGAACAAAGTTGTATATGTAGCACGCAGGAACTTCAAAGAACTTTAGGATGCAGAACAAAGTTGTATATGTAGCACGCAGGAACTTCAAAGAACTTTAGGATACAGAACAAAGTTGTATATGTAGCACGCAGGAACTTCAAAGAACTTATGATAGAGTCTATATAGGGTCATGTACAGGGAGCTGAGAAAACGGGGAAAGGAAGGCAAGTTGTTGAGAGAATTTAGATTTTTTTTTTATGAGGGAGGTTATGTAAATAAAAGATTGATAAGTTAGGTATAAAAAATGGTCTTAACCGAGTGTCTGATATGTCATTAGGGGTGTTCCATATCCTTGTGAATGTCGTGATGCGACCATCCCTGAAAGGAATGTACAAATAGGTGCTAATATGTTGGGTAGGAAAATTAGATGTAAAAGGAATGTTGAATATAAGATGCAGTACTTGGGGATGGGGGATAGATAAGCCATACTAGAAAATAGTATAAAAAGAAAAAAAAAAGAATTTAATTGCTTTTAAGGGAAGGAAATTGAGAATAAATGTTAGTATGAAAATTATTATTAAAGCCAATGGAAACCAGATGAAGCAATAAATGTTATTCATATCTAGAAAAATTATGTAAGAAAAATTAAACTTTGATTCATTTTCTTCGACCCACTTTACCGTAACATAAGGTATTTAGAAATTTTGGTTTAATTCATTTATTAATAGTGTACGCGACCCGTCTAAAATGACGGCTAAATATTTAGATAGCTATGTACGCACATGCACGAGCGCACAGAGTCTACCCTTCCCACCCCTCCCCCATTTCCTAACTACAATACGGAAGTTGCGGTTTCCGAGTAGCCTGTACTTCTCGGGATATTTCCTCTCCCCGCTACCCGAGGGACAGTTAGAGACCGAGTAGTTAAACGTTTGGCATTGCCTCTCAGCGTGACCAGATATATATATATATATATATATATATATATATATATATATATATATATATATATATATATATATATCCATATATGTGTGTGTAGCCAGACACATGTTCTTTATTATTATTATTATTATTATTATTATTATTATTATTATTATTATTATTATTATAAAGAGGAGATTCTTGAGACAGACAGTCGAAATAATGTTAACCATTTATGTACGGATAATTGCATCTGAATTGTCCTTTTTTTTCGTCTGCAGATTGTTATGATCAACTGCTATCCGAACTGGAAACCTTGACATCAGAAAAGAATCTCCCGATCCATCCTAAGGTTCAAATCCTGAAGAAGGAGCTGAAGGTCGCCAGGAAAATGGGAAATTCGTCCGACTCCGATTTCAAGGTAAGAGATATCTCTCTTCCTCTCGGTAAATCTCAAGTTTTATTATAATCTTTTCTTAGATATACATTTTAATAAAGATCAAAAGTAAATTTTCTATCCAATTAACGCTTAAGATGATACCAGTATCATGTTTAAGGTCATGTTATAATAAGGGCACAAGCACCATTACCACCAGATTTGAATGTCCAGCACTTCATTTTTCTCAAGGGTTTCCTCTATCCAAAAGTATTATCATATACTAGTGTACATGACCCGTCAAAATATTTAATTAGATATGCACATATTCACGTGCGCACACGCATACAGATTCAACCCTTCCCACCGTTATTCCCTTTTCTAACTACAACACGCTGGTTCAGCAATTTGAGGGAGATTGTGGTTTCCGAGTGTACTTCTTGGGGTATCCCCTCTCGCCAGGGTATTAGTACTTCCTTTCCTCCCTGTCGCTGAGCGTGACAGGAGAGAAATGTGTGTGTGTATATATATATATATATATATATATATATATATATATATATATATATATATATATATATATATATGCGTAAAAATCACAGGAAATGCTCGGATGCAGAAGAACCACAGGGAAAATAAAAATACGAAATATACGATTAAGTCCTGACAAGTTTCGTGATACTTCTACAGAGTACTCTGAAAAAGTATCACTAAACTAGTCAGGACTTAATCGTATATTTCGTATTTTCATTTAACCTGTGGTTCTTCTGCATATGTATGTATATATATATATATATATATATATATATATATATATATATATATATATATATATACATACATATATATATACATATATATATATATATATATACATATATATATGTGTGTGTGTGTGTGTGTGTATGTCCCATGTCGATGGATAATGAAACATCGGAATATGGGTGTTTTTCACTTTATAACAAAAAGGTTTGTGAATACACTTTTTACAGCCCGTTACTCTCAGACGAGTACCTTGTCATTATGACCGCTCGAGAGGTACTGCTTAACCTTCGGTAAGTAAATGCAATGTTGCTCTGTCAATATGCTGAATTGTTAGATTTTGTGAAATTCTCCACAGTGATGGAAATATACTGTCACCAATAGGCTTATAACACGTCATAAATCAGACTTCACACACGTGACCTATAACAGTTCAGTGATCGCGCACCACAATTATTATTGACAGTCATAGTACTCTTAAAAAGGTCATTAATCTCGCTGTATAGAACACATACTTCTACATATTTTTCATACAAGGATTGGGACATATATATATATATATATATATATATATATATATATATATATATATATATATATATATGTATGTGTGTGTATATATATATATATATATATATATATATATATATATATATATATATATATATATATAGGCCTATATATATATGTATATATACAGTATATATATATATATTATATATATATGTATATATACATATATATATATATATAATATATATATATATATATATATATATATATATTTATATATATATATATATATATATATGTATACATATATATATATATATATATATATATATGTATACATATATATATATATATATATATATATATATATATATGTATACATATATATATATATATATATATATATATATATATGTATATATATATATATACATATATATATACATACATATATATGGGTGTGTGTGTGTGTATGTCCAGACACTTGCTCTTTATTATATAGGGGAGATATTGCCTTATTGAACGTAGCATTTAAACTGTACAGTATGCCATAGGAAGAGCACAAACTACACTGCCCTTTTAAACCTGGTGAGGGATGGCTAGGAGATTTGGGTGGATTGCACACATCATGTCTGTCTGATACACTCTTGCTGGATCTCAGCTGCCAATGAAAACCCCTTTCTGAAACAACTTGTGTTGCTATTGGCTGGATCCAGTTTTCTGCGGTCATTTTAGTCAATCACGCTTAGAATTTTTTAAGATTTTCTATCATTGTTTTTGTGATCATGTCTCATTTTTTTAAAAAAAATTCCATTAATATGCATTCTACTATTGCGGTATTATAGTAACATCTGTTTCTATACGTTGGAATGTCAATGGTTGGGAGTTTAAAAATTAATATATATATAGTTTTTGGTTATTCATTAATATTTCCATTTCAATGCATTGTCTATTTTGCAATTACGATATTATCTTGTCATTTAGTCTTGTGTGTTGAAATGTCAGTGGTTAGGACACGAGAAAAAAGGTAAAACTAGAAGGCACTCAGTAGAGCGCAGACCTCCGCCGTGGAAGCTTATTTCTCAACCTTTTGCTTGACCTTGACCTTTGATCTTAACATGTATTAATTAGCGTGGATTTTCAAACTCAAATATGAACCAAGTTTGAAGTCTCTGTGACAACGATGTCCAAACTTATGCCTGATTACGTGAATTGGTCATTTTGCTTGACCCTAACCTTGACCTTTGATCGTGACCTTCCAAAATTTAATAATTTCCAGCTTTTTACATAACAGTTAATCCCTGCAAGTCTCATTATTCTACGATTAAAATTGTGGCCAGGAAGCTGTTCACAAACACACATGATCAGGGGCGAAAATATAACCTCCTTCCAACTTCGGTGGCGGAGGTAATTAACTGTAAAGAAAATTGATGATTTTGCTTAGTAGCAAGTCGGTATTCAGCTCAGGTATAGCAAAAAATAATAACATAATGTATATTGATGGGTTATAGTAATATATTTTCTTTAAAATTGTGAAAACTAGAATAAATTCATATGGATGGTTCAGATTTTGACGTTTGAAAACTAGATCCTTTTATTATGTTTCAATCTGGTTTCTTACCAATATTTAGCACTTTACAAGTTGTCCTTGCGCAACTTGAAAATTGTGACTTGATACGGACCACTTCTTTTGTGTATCTGATAAGTTGTAGAATTAAAGTTGTATGTATCTCCTGGCGTACTTTGAAATACATAACTTTTCCTTATCTCGCCTCCCTGATATCTTCCAAAGAGACAAACTGAATAAAATTGAGCAATTCATAGAAAATCCTTTTGTTAAAATTACCAAATTTATAAATTTGTATTATTCGATAAGCAAAGTCTTATCTTATGAAATACTGTAATTTGTAATTAGAAAGTACCCAAAAAAGTCTTATCTCACTGTACCTTGTAATTCGAAAGTACCAAGGCATTCGGCAATTAATTCTGATAATCTAGTTTGTAGTTTTAAGATTAAGTTCGTTGTCAGTCATTTCGGCCCCCGTCTGCAGATACTGTCTGTCGCCATACGTCCTTATCTTAATTGTTTATCCGACACGTAGTGAATCGATTAGATTTTCTTTTCTTTTGCTAATAATGATCGTTAGTATTGCTGTCCCGATATTACCATCACTCATAAAATTACGACTGTTTCAAAGTAAATGAACATATGGTTTTGTAGCCAGTGATATTAGCCTTTTTATTATTATTATTATTATTATTATTATTATTATTATTATTACTATCCAAGCTACAACCCTAGTTGGAAAAGCAAGATGTTATAAGCCCAGGGACTCCAATAGGGAAAAATAGCCCAGCGAGGAAAGGAAATAAGGAAATAAATAAATGAAGAGAACAAATTAACAATAAATCATTCTAAAAAAGTAACAACGTCAAAACAGATATGTCATAATATATATAAATTATTAACAACGTCAAAAACAAATATGTCATATATAAACTATTGGATGCACTATAACACTATAGAGGTTGTATAAGGAAAGAAATGTCAGTTATTTAAGCCTTCTGAAAGCATTGTAAAAGTTGTAAACGTTATTGATATTATTGTTACTAGCGTACGCGACACGTCAAAAATGTGGGCTAAATTTGTAGATAGACATGCACTCGCATATTCAACCCTTCCCATCCCCTTCCCCCCTTTGCTAACTACATCATGGTAGTTGTGGTTTCCGAGTGGATCTCTCGGGGTACCCCCCTCTCACCAGAGTGTAACTACTCCCTCTCCCCCTACTGGAGGGAGTGGAAAAAACTAGGAATTATACACCTAGCAATGCCTCTCAGCGTGACCGGAAAGATATATATATATATATATATATATATATATATATATATATTTATATATATATATATATATATATATATATATATATATATATATATATATATATATATATATATATATATATATAAATATATATACATATATATACATACATATATATATATATTTATATATATATATATACACTTGCTTTTTATTATATAGGGGAGATTATTATAATTATTATTATCATTACCTTCACTTTTCATTCATATATATCCTTATTGCACTATTTTCTTGAGGGAATCCTTAAGTAAGAACCCTTACAGGTCCTGGTCGTTTGCAAACGAGAAAGCGAGTCCGTGTGTCAGCAACTTCAGAAGAGCCTGGGTACCTCCAAGGTGGGCTTACTGCCCGCAGTGCCCGAGTACCAGCAGGTCCTGCAACTGTGAGTTCTCAACGCCTTCATTTTATAATCAGTTTAATCTATATTATATTATAGTGTCTCAAAGATGATGAGGGACATGGCCTGCGTTCATTGTTCGAAGAGGATAGAGTAGAATAGTAATTTTCTAAGTAAGAGGTTGGAAAAGAAAAAAGAAAAATGTGATTTTTTTTTTTGAGACAGAAAAGTGAGTCAGTCGCATTCCCTTGATTTTTTAATTTCATATTTCAAATTTCTCTGATTTTTCCTACAATTAAATGGATTTTATACAGCTTCCAGACATGTATGAGGCATAATAGTATTTTTTACTAATTTCATAGTTTGTAAAATTCTCTCTCAGACCATCCAAGACTGGAAGATGCAAAATACACCGGAAGATGCATTAGTAACTCTCTGGTGGATATACGAGGTGCCTCACACTGAGGGACCTGAGGGAACCCAAACATAGAGGCTCTCTCTCTCTCTCTCTCTCTCTCTCTCTCTCTCTCTCTCTCTCTCTCTCTCTCTCGTAGTAGGCTACAACTGTTTCGTAGATTATATTATATTTAACCCAAAGTCCTTTAAATATACTCGGTTTATATCTAAAGGACTTTGATGTAACCTTTATGAGGGTTATTTTACATTGTTAAATAGCTTATACCCCCTTGTCATTTATTAATTCATTTATCATTATTATTGTCTGTTATTAACCAGTATCGACGAGCACTCCATCTTGGTGTGGAGCGAAGGAAATGGAGTCGATCAAATCCCTTGCTCTCAGTTCACTCTGGCGGTGGAGTGGGAAGCTTCCGAAACGCACAACACGCGGTCCTGCGTCGGCTGCTGCCTTCGTCAGAATATACAGGTCATTGCCCTGTATACAGTAGTGGAAGGTTCCTCCTCTTGTAAGTCTATATATTTCATACAACACCCTTCATATACATTGTTGTATTTTTCTGTTCGGCAATAGATTTATTGGTACCTTTTTATAAAAAAAAGCATGTATTGTCGACATCATCTGGAATGTAGGCTAATATTAGAACATGCAATGAATACTTATCCTATTGTTAGATTAGTGTATGTACTTCAGCTAGTTCATTGTCTTTTGTTTTATTTTCTAAAGATGAAGATGTTTTATATAGAATATGTTTTCATTATTATTTTTGTCATGTCTTCATATCTTCACCTTTTTTTCCAGAAATTGATCAGTCAATCGTGGAAATATTTATACTCTGTTAATTAGATGGAAACTACCATTTTCTCACCCTATTTCGCCTATTTAAGGTTTGATTTGCTAAGCTAAAGGGCAACTCCATTCATTAAAACAAATTATTACCTCCGAAAAATGTTCTAAAAAAATAAGAATTAATATTAATATTAAAAGTTATAAATCACATTCTTCTACAGATTAAGTGAAATCAGGCTGATGTCTTGGATGTAATTTTAATTGATTTTCAGTCTGCAAGTGAAACATTTAAATTTGATCTTCATATACATATTAAAGGCAAAAAGACACAGACGTAAGATGGAAGGTAGATGGAAAAGAGCCAAATCCTTACAAGCCAGAAATCTATATAATAAGGCCAGAAATGACTATAACATCCTGTTAGAAAAAACAAAAAGAAAATTCTACAACGGCGAATGTAAAAAAACCAATAACATGAAGGACTTTCACAAAAACCTTGATGATTTGATGGGATTAAAGAAAAAATATGTCTTGCCTGACAATGTTTGTGCAGAGAGTTTTGCTATATTCTTTAGTGAAAAAATTGATAAAATCTATAGAGGCTTCCTCCAAAATCACTTGGAAGGACAGTCAGGTATGCCAGTGAAGGAGGGAAAGAAGTTAATAAAATTTAAGGAAATAAATATGTGCGACTTGTTAAAGGTTATGAGAGAGATGAAGAATACATATTGTGGAAACGACCCTTTCCCAAACAGTTCTATAAGTGAAGCTCCAAATAAACAAGTCGTATATAATATTTACCTGAACATAATTAACCTAAGTATATCACAATCCTGTTTTCCTAGCTGTGAAAAAACTGCGTTGATCAAACCAATTTACAAAGGGAAAGGTGATGTAAACGAGCTAAATTCATATAGGCCCATTTCAAATTTATCCTACATGTCAAAGCTTATAGAAAAAGTCATTAGTGAGCAATTATGGGCGCATATTGACGAGTTAGAGGTATTCCCGGAAAATCAATCGGCCTACAGAGCTAATCATTCTACAGAAACTACTTTGTGCTCAATAATGAATGATATGATAGGTCTTCTTGATGGGGGAAAGTGTGGAATTTTAATTATGTTAGATCTTAGTGCTGCTTTTGACACTGTTGTGCACGAGTACTTACTTGACGACTTGGAGTCTATTGGAGTGACTCAGGAAGCACTGAAATTTTTGCGAAGTTACTTAGTGAACAGGAAGACTATTGTAGAAGTTTCTGGAAACCGATCCAATGAGAGAATTCTTATGAAGGGTGTACCACAGGGTAGTGTCCTGGGCCCTATCTTGTTTAACATATATACTATCGAGCTATCACACATCTTGAAAAAACAAAAAGTGGGTTTTAAACTATATGCAGATGATACTCAGTTTTACCTCTCAATTTCAGCAACACAAGATACAGTGAAGAAAATTGATGAGATAATGACTGAAATAAAAACATGGATGCAGAGGAAAAAGCTCAAATTAAACGATGATAAAACAGAATGTATGTTCTTTGGCACAAAGGTGGCTTTGAAGAATTACCAGTTAATTCAAAGTATAAAAATTGGTGATGCTGATGTTGGGATTGTGCCTGTTGTGAAAAATTTGGGTGTACTGATAGACTGTAATTTGTCAATGAAGGACCAAATTGTGAACACAGTGAAAGTGTGTAACTATCACCTGAGAAACATAGCATTTATTAGAAAATATTTAACAGAGGGCAGTACAAAAATTTTAGTGATGAGTCATGTAATATCAAGGCTTGATTATTGCAATTCTCTGTACTACAATTGCCCAATACACTACTAAGAAAGCTTCAAAATGTGCAAAACCGGGCGGCTAGACTGATAAAAGGCATTAAATTTCGGGAGAGAATAACTCCTGCACTGATCGATCTACATTGGTTACCTGTTAAGGCTAGAATTGAATTTAAAATTTGCTTGTTGACTCACAAAGCACTTATAAGTGATAAGCCTAAATATCTTCGTGATTGCCTGGTCCCCTACCCTGAAGCTACCAGCGCCGCTGTAAGAGTTAGACATGCAGATGACCCACATAGACTATTCGAAATTAGTGTGAATCATGCAATAGGAGGAAGAACGTTCAGTTATGCGGCACCGAGACTCTTTAACGACTTTCCACTCGATGTCAAGAATAGCAATAATGTGGCAGCTTTCAAGAAAAACCTGAAGACTTATCTTTTTAGAAAGTGTTATAATAGTGACCTGAAAACTATTAAGCCTGAATACAAATGCTAGCAAAATAACTGATAACGATACAGAGCAAAATATTAACTGGAAAGGAATTATTTTTTCACACACCAAGGCCCGCCTGAACAGACCTTTAGTGTTTGATGGAGGGCGAGAAATAAACCCCTAAAAGTAAAAGTAAGTATACAGTTGGATACGGGAGTCCTTGGCACACCTCGCTTCGAAGAAGTGCACCCTGTCGCACCCTTACTTCACAGCAAATAACCAAACAGATGGTGCCGGGAGAGATGAGAAGAGATGGTGGGCGGGGCTAAACACAGGGTGTGGCTGGGTGCACTTCCTAGGAGCGAGGTGTACCAGGAATTCATGTGTCCAACTGTATTTGTGGGTCTATTATTAATATTATTATTATTATTATTGTTGTTGTTGTTGTTGTTGTTGTTGAGTTTTTTTCTGTCGTATTGCCATTGTTCAAAGTATAGACCAATAAATTCTACTGAATTTATTTTTCCTTGGAATTAGAGACCAAAAGTTTAGATTGACCATGTAACGCTTCTGTAGAGAAATTTTTATCTGCCGTGAAAATTATTTCGTAAAGAATTTATTCTTAAATTTACGTATAATTATAGTGCAAATATTCATTCGATAGTCATTTTCCCCGTTTTTATTCTTCAACAGGTGCAGAGAACTCGCGACTGGAATTCAATGTGGCGCAGTCCAAAGGTAAATCTTCTGAAGGGAAACCGGAAATAGGAGAAGGTGCAGAAGAAACTGCCACTAAGGAGAAAGCCACAACTTACACCTTCGTGGCTTCTGAAGTAGTAACGGACAATGCCGAACTACATTATCTTCTCTCGTCCGTCTATAACATCAATCTAGTGGAAAGACGTCTCAGGTAAAATTTTGGTCATAAACTATTTCTCGTCATCTATTATTAGATGAATGGATATTATTAAAGAATTATGTACAAATTGTATGACTAAGATGGAATTAACAAGTATGGCTAAAGTAATACTAATAAAAGTGGCTAATTTCCTCTTGGTAAGGGTGGAAGAGACTCTTTAGCTATGGGCAGCATCTCTTCTAGGAAAAGGACGCTCCAAATTCAAACCTTTGTTCTCTAGACTTGGGTAGTGCCATAGCCTCTACACCATAGTCTTCTACTGTCTTGGGTTGGAGCTCTCTTGCTTGAGGGTACATTCAGGCACACCATTCTATGTTATTTCACTTCCTCTGGTTTTGTTAAAGTTTTTATAGTTAATATATGAGATATTTATTTTAATGTTATTATTCTTCGTAAAATATTTTATTTTCCTTTTTTCTTTCCCTCACCCGGCTATTTTCCCTGTTGGAGCCACGGGGCTTATAGCATCCTGCTTTTCCAACTAGTTGTAGCTTACCAAATAATGATAACGAAACGAAATAAACTGTTTGAATGATTAGATGAAGATTTTATAAGGAATTGTGCTTAGAGTATTTCCTGAAGGTAGCGGAGGAAAATATTAGAAATGTTTTAGGAAGGTTTTAGCTAAAGCTAGACATTATTAGTCCCTGTAATGGCATATGAAGTAATTATAGAAGGCTAGTAACCCTTTAGTGTGGTATTAAGGTTATTACTTGTTTAACTGAATAAACTTGGGAAAAATAAAAGGGAGTTAATTAGTTAAGGTAAGCAGGAATTAGAATCGTGTAATAGTTGAAGAACTAGAAAGAATATTGAAAGGTGTAAAGGTAAATCATTAGTAAATAAGGATAATGGAAATAGCAGAAGAAAAATCAGGTTTAAGAAAGGATGAAAATGAGTGAACACAGAAGGATAACGGGAAAATATAGCGTAGAATGAAAGCAAGGAAAATGGAACGGAGTGAAAAGGGGAAATTAGTTAGGAAAGAATGTGTTTAAGCAGAAAGAAGTCAAGAAGTTTTTATCGAAAAAGAGAAGAGATAAGTCGGGAGGATTTAGCAAATGAATTGTGGAAGAGGTAAGGAAATTGCATCTGAAAAAAGGAAGAAATGCTAAATAGAACATGAAGAACGGAATTAAAAATATTTAGTGGAAAAGTAATGAGACTCCAAGTTTTAATCAAAGGAAAGTAAAACTTAGGTCACTTGGGTCAGAAATTGGAATCAAAACAGATTTCAGATATGGCAGAAAGAGTAGCAGATGGGAGTAAAGTGAATTCTCAGCAGAGAGCATAATAAAAGATTACCAGAAAAATGTAATGCTATCTTTATTGTTTAGATATACTCAACATAAAGCTTTGTGCATCTGTACAATATTTACATGGTTTTAAATATAATTATTCAATTCAAGTAATTTATAACTGTATTATACATTATTTTCTTGTTAAATGCAGTGTTTAAATTCATTTTTTATACATAAGACTCCTTTCGAACTCTTCCAAAGGGCCTGATTACAGTAAGATGTCAACCCTTTGCATTAGTAAACATTAAGAAATTATAGGTCCTCATACTATTTTAGGCCCCTAATGAATAACATTAACATATTATTATCTGCATTCTTTATCTTCCAGAGATTTGGTCGAGGGAGAACATTCTGAACGGGGTTGGGCAGACATCGTCGTTGATGAGAGGACTGGTATCTTGCTGAGACCCCTAATTTATCTGAGACACGATCCCTATCGTAACGATATTACCCAACAGCTGATACTTCTCTCTCTTCAGTTTACGAAGTGTTACCTCATTCTTTATCAACATCCTCCATACGGTACTCGGTAAATTTGATTAGGCTGTTTTGTTTGTTCTTTCCTAAATTGAGTATTTTTTTTTTTTTTTTTTTTTGGTAGTAATTTTTATAGCGTTCTTGGAAATATTTCTTTTGTTTTTAGAAATTTGAGTCATTTGGACATTGGGTTTTTATTATGGTCTACTTTCAACATATGTTATTCATTATTAGTTTTGAAAATTGTATTTGGTATTTGATAACGATTTCATATTGATTAAAAAAAATCTATGAAATTGAATTTATGTATATTTTAATTTTCTTTTTTCAGTCTCAATTGGCCATTTTATTTTGAACTAATTATTCCAATTACTTTAATAGAAATATTTGTTATCTATAATTTTGAAATGAGATACACTGCTTAGTCTTAGTTATTTCCTGAAATATTTTGGAATAATAATTGACTTTTGTAAAAAAAAAAAAAAAAAATAAATAAATAAAATCAGTAGACATCAGTATGTTTTCAAATTTCTGAAACTAAGTTTCATGAGAGAATATGCTTTTCAGGTATGTCTTCGGGAACAGAGTCGTCAAGTCTCTCAATCGTTTGGTAGCTACCTGTGGTTTACTCAAAAGGCCAGATTATCAGGTGTCTTTGCTATATGCCTATGATCTGCAACAGGTAAGTACTGATTACTACTTGGCTGTTTAATTGAATTTATTTAAACAAGGTTATATATTTACAGTACACACACACACACACACACACACACACACACACACACATATATATATATATGTATGTATGTATGTATATATACAGTGTATGTATATATACAGTATATGTATATATATATATATATATATATATATATATATATATATATATATATATATATATATATATATGTATACATATACTGTATATATACTGTACAGTATATATATATATATATATATATATATATATATATATATGTATATATAATGTATATATATATATATATATATGTGTATATATATACATACATATATATATATATATATATATATATATATATATATGTGTGTGTGTGTATGTGTGTGTACTGTATAACATTCATCTATTTTTTTAAAAAATAGGTACTGTATTTTAAAAATGTAATATGGTACTTGTTATTAAATAATGTGCAAGAACCCAAAGAGCAGTCATTGATTGTTAAAGTTCATTACTATAAGAAATCTTCTGATTATGTACTACCTTTATTTTTTTTTTAATGTAATTATCATTATACGTTTTCTCAGTCTAAGTTATTGAGATTAGTGTTTTCCTCAGGAAAAAAAAAACCTTGGCCCTAAAGCATGGAAATATTTGGAAATTTCAATTTTTCTCTACAGGTTGGTCATATAGTTCGAACCATTGCTGAATCCGCTCTTCGCTCATCTGTTTCATGGGATGAAGACCAATGGATTAGCCGCCCTTGGCTAACCCCTGCGATGAGCTCGGTAAGGTGGTGAGAACCGTGACCCCTGTGTGAGGTTGAAAAGATATAATAGATAGATTGTGATGTAAAACTTCAAAGTGTGAGACTGATAAAGAGGGTACACTCGGGCACGCTGTTTTATCTTATTTATTTTCTTCTTTTTCTTTTTGAAGTTTTTGTAGTTTATATATGAAAGCTCTAATGCGATATTTTTATTGTTCTTAAAATGATTTTTATTTTGATTGTTTAATACTTCTTTTTTAGTTTATTTATTTCCCTTTTTTCTTTTCTTACTGAGCTATTTTCCCTGTTGCAGCCCTTGGGCTTATAGCATCATGCTTTTTCAACTAGGGTTGTAGCTTGTCTTGTAATAATAATAATAATAATGATAATAATAAAGTTAGTGTACAGTGATGTTTCAGTGTTCGGAATATGGCATTTTTGTATGCATGAATAATATAATTTTAGATTGCTTAAACTACAGGACTTCAACTTTTATTTTTAATTTTGATGTTGTGCAATATTTTATGTCTTTATTGCCAGAAGTTTTTGAGAGACTCATTTTTAAAAGCACGCTGCTTATAATTTTGTTTTGATCACTCCTATTTTGATAAATAGTTTTCATGCTACTCTCAGCTCATTATAATAAATTCTGCTTCAACATTTTGATTATCATAATAAGGCAATTGTAGATGTGGAAAAAAATCATCAGAAGCTTCATTATTCTTTATAGACTGGTTGGTTGAGTCTTTGTCATTTATGATACCCAGGTTCTAGTGTAACTACAAAATATTAACAACATACTATACAAGACTTCTATGATGCCTTCTTTCATTTCCAGCATGAAAGACTACTGCTGTCCCTGCCGTGCCTCAACCCTATTAGTGCACAGGTATGTTCCTGATATGATCACGTATTTAACCATTATCATTTTGTAGTATATCTGCATTTACATTATTGCCTCTGCCAATGAAATTGGAAGGAGGTTATGTTTTACCCCCTGTTTGTGTGTTTGTTTGTGAACAGCTTCCTGGTCACAATTTTAATCATAGAGTAATGAAACTTGCAGGGATTATCTGTTATGTAAAAAGCTGGAAAAGATTAAATTTTGGAAGGCCAAGGCCAAGCTCACAGTCACAGTCAAGCAAAATGTCTAATTCACATAATCAACCATAATTTTGGACATCGTTTTCACAAAGACTTCAAACTTGTTTCATATTTGAGTGTAAGAAAATCCACGTAAAGGTCAAGGTCTAGCAAAAGGTCAAGAAATAAGCTGTCGCGGAGGAGGTCTGTGCACTACTGAGTGCCCCACTAGTTATACCTTGGAAAGGTTGGAAAATGGTGTAGTTGTGGATTTTTGCATGTTATTAAAGCTTACCAGTTGATGTTTCATATTACTTTATCATACCTTAGATAAATTAGGATATGGAATAGCTTTGGATTTAGGGCTGTCATTTAAGCATACCATTTAATATTTCATATCATCATCATCTCCACCCACGCCTATTGATGCAAGGGCCTCAGTTAGATTCGACAGTTGTCTTTATCTTGAGCTTTTAAATCAACACTTCTCCATTCCTTGTCTCCTACTTCACTCTTCATAGTCCTTAGCCATGTAGGTCTGGATCTTCCAACTTTTCTAGTGCCTTGTGGAGCCCAGTTAAAAGTTTCATATACTGTAATTTTATCACTCCTTGGAGAGATTTTGGAAAATGGATAGTTTTTATGGAGGCTTGTCTTCCTAGCATACCATTTAATGTTTCCTATTACCTAAGTATCCCTTTGAGATATTGAAAAATGGGATAGTTGAGGTTTTAGGCAGTTCTTTGTGTTTACCATTTAATTTTTAAGATTACTTTATCATCCTCTGAAGAGATTAGAAACGGATTTTCGTTGCTTTAGGCATGTTATTCAGGCATGCCATTTAATGTTTCATATTACTTTATCCTCTCTTGAAGAGATAGGGAAACAGAATCATTGTGGATTTAGGCATATTATTCAGTCATACCATTTAATGTTTCAGAATGCTTTATCATACCCTGAATGAATTAGGAAATGGGATAATTTGATATTTAGACATGTTATTCAAGCGTACTATTTGATGTTTCATATTACTTTATTATATTTTTGAGAGTTTGAGAAAGGGATCGCTGTGAATTAAGCTTTCATATATCGAAGAAAATTCTGTTTCAGATGTATGAAATTGTATTTTTATAGCATCTGTTAGCCTTTTTTTTTTTCCTTTAGTGTCACTGGCTTACCCCATTTACTCTTTAATTCCTTGGTTGATTTACAGCTCTCATTTCAAAACTGAGTCCTTCAGGTATGTGTTGGAGTCTACAAATGTGACATAGTGGGCTTAAGTAAATTACTTTTCGATAATGATCCCATTCCCATTTGAGTTTTATTATTAAGAGTGTTTGTACTTATATATTAAAAAATGGTGCATAATATACCTGGAAAGGAATATCATCAACACTGCATAAAATAAACCTGTATGGAATTTGCAAGATTCAACCTAATGGTTGTTTCTTTCATCTTTTTGGCTGTATTACCTTATTTTTCTAAAATATTTTATTTTTCTGAAGTTTAATATGTGCTACTTTTTTCACCTATGTATTTTCACTTATCCTCCCGACATGATTGGATATATAATTTCTGTAATAAGTATAATGATTTTACAGATATTTAATTTTAGCATTCGAAAATGAAGAAATGTCCCTCTTGAGTCTTTGTGTCTCTATACACTAAAGTTACTGTATATAGTTATTCCCTGTTCTCTATAAGTACTGTATGTTGAAAGAATGTTATGTGGTTTACACCTAGGCTGGATATTCAGCAACAAGGTCCCCAAATAAACAATATTAGCATTTATTTAATAGTTCCATGCATATTTTGATGTACTGTCTTATTGTTTGGAGAATATCTTATCAAATAAACTTGGTATTTTAAAAACTAATTGTATAATGCTTAAAAAGTTAAAATATCTTTCTGTATTTTACAGGTTATTCTCACAGTCATGCCTCTCAGAAATGTTCTCAAGCTGCCTCTCCCAACCCTTATCCAGTCCTTGCCCTGGATTAGCAACAAAGTACTAACGGTAAGACTTTTCATGATCAGCAGAGCTTTGCATACCTGTCTGGGAAGATGCTGAGTGAAAGACAAGCCCTGCTTCAATGATGATTGTCAATGGTGTAATTTTGAGGAACAATAGGCTTATCATCTTTGGCAAGTTAACATATCAGATTTGGCTTGGTATAACTATACTGAGCTGAAAGCTATTGCTCAGAGTTTATTTGTCAACTTGGCATCTTTCAGACCTCTTATATTACCATTCTTTTTCTAGGTGTGAGTACACTTACATACATATAATGCTTGAATATAAAAGTTGAAAAAAGCTAAAGCATGCCACATACTGGATTTTGAATCATTATTCAAAATTATAGCTTTTCATGGAAGCTTAGCAGATGCATATCTATCTAATTCAAAAAAGAAAAGTATTGCATGAGAAAATATCATAAATACAATTCTTTGAGGACTAACTAAAATTTATATGATTATCATTTTAATTACCAAATTGTATTATATCCTTTATGTATTTATTTCAGACAATGCATCACCTCATTCACAGTAAGCACAGCTCCACCTTTAGAGAAGAAATGAATGAATCCTTGGATGTGATGGAAAACATAAAAACTCCTAGCCGTGCACATCAAGCTAATCTGGTAGCTCCTGTACATCCAGTCACAAATCCTTATGCAAACTTGAACAGCCATAGTGAAGGGTCATTTAGTGAGGACAAATTTAATGAATTTTGTTTAAATCCACGGAGCGTGAATGATGAGACTTTTGCAGTTCCTACATTCCAAGACAAAAGCTTAAATTTTGATTACAATGACAATCGAGATATACTAGAAGAAATCAAACAAGATGATTTTAATGGTTCAACAACTTTCAAAGAGTCCTTTAATCAGGATGTGTCTGCTCTTCTTAATCCAAAGGAGTTTTTGAGTCGTATAGCTGATGATTCCTCGCCTAAACGAGAATTCACCGATACATGTTTCTTAGGTAACGAAGATGAGATAAAGAAAGAACCCAAAATGAATGGATGTCACCAAGAGCAGATGCAACTGAAGCATCCAGAACCGCCAATATCACTGGATATTGGTCAGCAAACTTATACAGCGAACTTGCAGTACCAGCAATCTAATCATGAGGGACAGTTCTTGAGAAGGCAGTCATTTGAAAATATTTGTCAGAATCCCGGTGCTACGAGTCAGCTTCAGTCACACACATCCCAGGTGATAATGTCACCTCTGTCATTTGTGCTTGATAATCCTTCTCGAAACTCAAGAGAACAGAGTTATAGTAAGCTATATTCTCCTACGCAATACCAAGATCAGCCTTCCTTTTCACAATTTCCAGTTACATCTCCCTATTTTGATGACGACTTGAAAGTCCCAAATAACGGCAATGTTGGTTATCCAGGCACTCAAGTTTTCACTGGTGATCAAACAAGTTCCCAAGCATTCTTGTATTCAACATCCTCTTCAATATATTCCCATGATGCTGATAAATCAATCATTGGGCCTCTATCTATGACTGATCAAAGAAACTATCATGACATAACTTTGGATAACAAGATTTCAAACAGAAGTTTTATCAGTAATGAAGATCAAATAGGCAAAGAAACATCTATGGAACCTTCTTATCAAAATGTACCAGGCACATGGCAGTCTGTGCATTACCAAGACGTGCATTCCTCTGCCCAACCATCCCTGGCTTCACAACAGATTTTTGATATGACTGGAATAACCTTACCTCATCAGAGAGAAAGTAAGTAGCTTTGATATTTAACAGTATAACTATATATCCTGGGTTTTACTAATTTTTTGAGTTGCATTAGCTAACATTTTATCCATGACTCTACCTACCTTTTAACAATGGGCTGTCATTGAAAGATTTTCAAAGGCTTTGAATAGATGGGAAGCTGTAATATTTTCTGTCTTACATTTTTCTAGTTGGTGAAACGAATGCATCGTCAGGATTTAAAACCAGCAGCCCTATGGCTGACTAAAACTTTTCCTTCTGTCTCGTCATTTAGTTTAGGTCTTTGTTATTTAATTAAACTCTCTCTCTCTCTCTCTCTCTCTCTCTCTCTCTCTCTCTCTCTCTCTCTCTCTCTCTCTCTCTCTCTCTCTCTCTCTCTCTCTCTCACATATTTTCGTCAGCAACAACATTCCATTCAAAACCCTCGTTCCATTTTATTATTAGAATGGCAGATCACATTGTGTAAGAGCTCAGCAGATAGGAAAACTTAGTTCATGTCTTAATGTTAAGTTACAGAGATATTCAGAATATTCTTGGTACTAAATACTAAGTGATTTTATTGTTTTATTACCCATATGGGCCTTTTTACATAATCAGACTGTTATTTATGTAATGGTTAAGTTGATACCCAAACTTGCAGTAATTATGAAATCCTATATTTATGATGGATGTGAATTTCTATGCCTTGTTTTAGGTTATCCATTAAAGTATTTTTTTTTATACTGGTTAATGAAATCACATTTGGTCTGCCATAAGTCTCTTTTATGTAAACTCCATACCTTAGGAAGTGCCAGATCTCTTGAAGTTCTTGGTGTGAAAACCAAGAGACATGCTGGTGCCATTTTTATTGAGTAGACCTATCTCACCGTGCTCTCCCTTGGAAAGTGTTCTTGGATCTTTGGTTTATCCCTTTTACGATATAACTGTTTGTTTAGAAATTAAGATAGTACAATAGAACAAGGAGATGGTACTATTACCTATGCATTCATTTGTACCCTTCCCCACAAACACAAAGCGAAAAGGCTCCTGACTGAATTTACAAAAAATGTTGGTATTATCTCTGCTTCAACATTTTCTCTTCCACGGCGTTTGGAAAATATATAATGTTCCAAGATAACTAGGCATGAGGTTTAGATTCCTTTCATAATTCTGAAATCATTTTCTTTTGTAAAGAAAGAATTGTGAATTTACATAGGATCTTGGCAGATAAAGTCTCATAAAGTTTGCGATCAATGTTCTATCAGCTGTTTGTGAAATTAGTATTTTTTTTTAATTAGAGAAAAAATCATTTCATATTGGAAAGAAACTACTTTGTGTTTTAAAAATATTGCAGAGAAAATTAATCTCTTGTGACATTTATAATATAAGAATCTTTTTATTTCTTCATCCATTCCCAATGGAGATTTAAGATCTAATTAGTTTTACCACAATATTGCTACTCTTATTATAGACTTATCTTTCATTAAAGTATACATTGGAAGTACAAAATACTGCTCAATAATATTCTACTTACAAAATCTGTTATATTTGCAAAACATAAAATACATATAAAAAGGATTAATCTTAGTTAAAAAAAAATTCTTTTACAGGTATGACTAGTCCTCCTTTGCCACCTCCTTCTCCGCTGGTTACCCTCCGACAAGACGGCCGCGGTAATGATTACCCTGATCACTACGAGTTCCCTACTAGCCAGGTTAAGATTCCAAGGTCTTCCTCCAACATGAGGCTCGGTTACACCAAGGTCCCTGGGGAAGGGGGTCAGACAAAATTGGTATTTCATCCCAGGTAGGTTTCAAGTAACTGTAGATCGTCATTTTGAAATATGGAAATATGGTAAAATGATAATATACCTCCGCCAACGAATTTGGAAGGAGGTTATGTTTTAACCCCTTTTTGTGTTTGTTTGTGAACAGCTTCCTGGCTATAATTTTAATTGTAGAGTAATGAAATTTGCAGGGATTAATTACCAAGTAAAAGGCTAGAATTGATGAAATTTGGGAAGGTCAAGGTCAAAGGTCAATGTAACGGTTAAGCAAATTGCCCAATTCACATAATCAGCCATAATTTTGGACATCGTTGTCACAGTGACTTCAAACTTAGCTCATATTTGAGTGTATGAAAATCCACACCAATTAATACATGTTAAGGTCAAAGGTCACAGTTGAAGTCAAGAATAAGCTTTACTGAGTGCCCCTCTAGATAGTTCATTGATTGGCTCTATTGGCAATATGTACGAAAATAAAACCACATGGTGTCAGAATATTTAGTTCGTTGAATGGAACTTCTGGTATTTGAGGTCATCGTCATAGAAAAGTTATATTTTATGAGTTATAAAAGGAATATAGGATAGCATGCCAAATTATTGTGCGGAACAATTTTTGTCACAAGTATCAAAATATAAAATCATAATGTTGACAGTTGTGTAGTAAAAATATCACCTATGTTTTCTAACTAGATTTTTATTTTAGAAATGGTAAACACGAATTGGCTACTGTATTTTCCTTTTAACAATAGAGCTGTAAAAATTCTATCAGAACTGCGGTGATTGCAGGAAATTATGATTTGATATACCGATTATATCTTAATGTTAATTTTTAATCATTTTCTGTCAAAAAAGTAAAAAACTATTCATGTGTGTCACCATCAGAGTTGTGAAGTCCAATTGTGAAATCTAACTGTAAAATCATGCTATGGAGTTTACTTTTTAATAGTTTTACAATTCTCATTTCCCCAGGAGCTAGATATTATGGAAGAAATACTTTATTCTCAGGTGAGCAGTCTTTGCAAAACAGTCAAACTTTAGCTCAGCTGTTTTAAGAAAGAGAAGAAAGTCGGGAGGTACAGTTGGACACTAATACCTGGTACACCCCACTCTGAGGAAGTCCACCTAGCCACACCCTTACTGCATGGTGAGTTCCTGCATTTAAGGAACTCACTCGTTATGAAGTAAGGGTGTAACATCGACCCCACATAAAAGTGGGAAAAGATGCAGACAAAGAAGAAGAAGTAAGGGTGTGCCATGGTGCACTTCTTTGGAGCAATTTGTATCAGGGACTCCTGTGTCAATCAGTACCGAACAGTTGATTGACATCATAACTTGCGGCATTTCAAACCCATTTGATAATAAAGCAAGATTCTGTAGTCAGCCCAGACAATGAACTAGATATGGCATAGGTATTAAAATGAAAGTGCCTCAATTCTAAGGAAGTATGTCATGTAAATGGTACAGTACATGTGACTAGGGTTTCTGTGTTGGTATGAGTATACGGGTAAGAATTCATTTTCGATTCAAATGGGTGAAAGTTTTCCAAACTTAAATTCATAATTTGAAGGTCAACCTTACTAAAAACTTACACACACACACACACACACACACACACACACACACACACACATATATATATATATATATATATATATATATATATATATATATATATATATATATATATATATATATATATACAGTATATTATAATAATAATAATAATAATAATAATAATAATAATGATAATAATAATAGTATATGTGTGTGTTTGTAAACTAGCATAATCATCAGAAACTTGACATTTAACTAAAATTTACATAACATAAAAATTAAAGCCAAAACTGTACTTAGCTAATAAGGTCTAGACAGCATTATTTCTCTAGGAAAATATTCAGATCTTTATGAAATATTGTTGCAAGTGTTTTAGTAACTAAAATGCACTGTATGTGCTAATACTTTATTGTGCTTCTTTAAAAATATTAAAGTCATGCTATTGTGTCGGTTTATCTCCTGGAAGTTGTCGTTATGGTGAACTGTACTAACTTTTGCTGCATACTGTACCAACCCCGGAAGACAAAGGTTACGGGTTTTGTGCAACAATATTTATTGCGCTGACTTGAAAATATTGAAGTCATGCTTTTTTGTCTGCATTTCCTAGAAGTTGTCGTTATGGTGGACTGTACTAACTTTCGCTGCATACTGTACCAACCCTGGAAGACAAAGGTTACGGGTTGTGTGCACTAATATTTTATTGCGCTGACTTGAAAGTATCAAAGTCATCTATTTTGTTGGTTTATCTCCTGGAAGTTGTCGTTATGGTGAAGTGTACTAACTTTTGCTGCATACTGTACCAACCCCAGTAGACAAAGGTTACAGGTTCTAAACACAATATTGCTTTTTACTATCACTCCGTTCTGATTTGTACCCCTACGATTTAAGACCATATTTTATTACTCTTACCATTCAAATTTTGTCGTGTGATTTCCCATTCTGTGAGCTTGTTTCAAGTTAAGGGGTAAAAAACATAAAATGTTCCCAACTTGCAAACATTCGACTAAAAACCATTCTGAGATACAAACACAAATCCAACTGAAAATAACAAAGATAAGATAAAGAAATATTTAAATAAAACAACATTACATCATTTAATACAGAAGGAAAAACAACATTTGTAATAACCTGATATTTATTTCATATGAAACCCGACTATTTACTGAGCTTTGTAGCTGGAAATCATAGGCATGGGATTCAGGTTAGGCCTATCCTAAGTCAAGATATAAAAAAAATTCGAACTACAAACAGCATCTTGGACCCTATTAAGTTTGCGAGTTGAGGACCTTCTGCATGTTTAAAGCCCAAAATGATTTTGTTGTTATTTTTAATCTCAACCTCTTCATCTGCAGGAAAACCATACGTGAAAAAGATTGCCCTGGAAGCAGAGTCCTCACGCCTAGCCAGATTAGACTGCCAACGCCATCGCCATTAACGTTTCAGAGTGCCAGACTTGGATATACAAAGCCCGAGGGACGGGGAGGTCAAACAAAATTAGCCTTTAAAGCGATGTAATTACCAAGTTCACAGTGAGACTTCAATTATCTTAAAAACGATTCTACACTTCTGTTCTGAAATTATACCTTTCAAAACGGTTTCTTTTCCATTTTGTTATAATCTGTGGCTTGGCTATAAATTTTGAATGTTGCTATATTTAGATTTAATTCTTTTAATGGGAAGTTTGTATTATTTCTATTAGTTGCTGCTTTTACATTTTAGAACTTATTGCTAACGTTCTTTTCATGAATTATGGGAAGTAGTTTTTTTAATTACTTTTACATTTTCTCCTCTTGAACTTGGAGTGATTAAAGTTTTTTTTTTTTACTATGGAATTGGAACTGAAGCATATGAAGAAATTTTTGCTTAAAATGTATGAAAAAATTAAGCATTACCTTTTTGCTTATATTTTCTGAGCTCTTTGAAGGCGAGTCAAGAAAGTTTTATGTCTCATAGAACGTCTTTTTAGTTGGCTGAACATTTTATTCAATGTCATTTGACTGAATTTACTCTAGTCCTAAAGTCTTCTATATAACTACAGGTATGAATTGTTCTTTGGATATAAGTACAAAGTTCTTTGAATTCCAACTCTTAAATTCATTTATTAAATATTATTTTTCAATTGCTCAGTTTTAAAAGGTTTTGATGTATTATTTTTAGAGAATTTGCCTGGATCGGAATGTTTCACTTAAAATCAAATGCCTTACTTGAGTGTTCATTTGTTTCTTATCTATTCAATTACGACGAGACTACAACTAAATGAAGTCGAAATGTATCATAAATGTTGTGCCATTGTATTTTACAGTGTACTTATTGTTACAATATTTGATATTTTATTTTTGCAATATGTGTCAGTGTACTGATTGTTACAATATTTGATATTCTATTTTTGCAATATGGAGTATATATCATTGTATTCATTAACGAGGTACATTTTTCTTGTTATTTGGTGTAGATTATAGCATTTATGTGATGGAATAAGAAAGTATTTTCTGTAGAACTGTATGTGTGCATAGGAAATTGTATTCACGGGGCCTTCTCTCCTAGAGTTTTAATTAGAGTATTTTGTTAAGTTATTTTTCAAAGATTTTTTATATCGCATGAATGAACATCTTGAATTTACTTTGCTGAGTTGAAGTACCGTACTGAGTAACTTTTCATGGATGTAGAAAACTAATTAATCCTGGAATGGTTTAATTTCGTGTGGTTCTATTTTTTTTTTTTTCAAATTATAGTCTATTTTTCATGCTTTGGCTGAAAGAATAAGTTCCAAATTTGAATTTCAAATCTTAATTAATTTACTGGTTTCAAGGTACCAATGGCAACACTTTTGAAGTATTCTTTGATGTATATTACTTATTTTTTTGGAATGTTTCACACCTGAAATCTATTATGTTAGTTTGATTTTGCTACATTAATGACAAGGATTGTTATATTTCCGAGAGATTTTTCTCAATAACTAAGTTTCTTTTTTATTACGTTATTGATAGATCATCATTTTAATTTAGTAGAGAATTTTGGATTTATTTATTCCTATGAAGATTTTCTTTTCTTTCAGATGCCCCCCACCAATAAAAATATTTTGTTATGCCTGTATTTACCTTTAATCAATCGTATGGTAGAACCCCAGAGGATCCAAAACACGACTAACTGTTTTGTCTAATGACGAGAAATATTATTCACTCCACTTACATATTTAAGCAATATGTTAATTATTTTTAATGGAATGGTTTTCCAGATTGCAGCATTTTGTTGGGTTCTCCTAGACTAAATCTATAAGTGAGACAGAGAAGAGTAAATAATAATCTAGTCTTCTAAAATTTTTAGCATAAATATTTAAGGTACAGTTGGACACAGGGATTCATTGTACTCCTCATTTTGAGGAAATGCACCTTGCCACACCCTTATGGCCCAGCGAGTTCCTGTGTGTATCACATCCCATCACTTCAGCCCTCTTTCCCTACACTAACTGTTTGGTTACTCACCACACAGTAAGGGTTTGGCATAATGCATTTCCTCAGAAGCAGGTATGCCAGTAATTCCTGTGTGCAACTGTACGGTCATACAACGAAAGCAAGAATGCTTATAGACTGATCTGGAAATTGTTGACTTTGCCACTGTGATTGGAGAAGGCTTGACAAATGTTAAGCAGGCACTATGTTAAAGTGGCTACGAACATGTATCCCAAGTCAAGAGAACAAAGGTGCCTTATAATTAATTATATCTATTAGTTTCACTAATGCGGTAGTATCTTGGAAATTTAATTAATTCGGCCTACAAATTACAATACCAGGGCTATGATGAAGATCTGCAAATGTAGCCCGTGATTTGTTGGAATTAAAGTTTAAAATTATTTTATGGGCGATAAAAATCAGGAATAACTAATAAAAAAAAATCAAGGAAAATGTTATTAAAACTTGTATGAACCCTAATGAAACTAATTATAGTATAAAAAAAACTGCAGGGAACATTAAATTAATCTTAAGAATAAACCATGAGAGAGTTAAATGAACAGTTTACTGGAATAGTTCATATACGAAGTTATCAAATAGTGTAACACATTCTTAATATCTTTAAAACGCCAAACTACTCGTTCTCTAGTTTACACCTCTTTATAAACAGAGTCAAGACAAAGCATAACGAGTTACGACGTCACGTCAGTTACAGTACCAAGTTGTCTCTGTTAATGGTAGGATGGTTGCTAAAATAGTGAAATCATGTAGAAAATGGTGTTTTGGTAAATAGATATTAACTTCTTGATCTCAACAGCTGTTCACCTTGAAAACTGTCAAGCAAACTCTGGTGCCGAGTTTCGAATTTATTTAAGTTGATCTTCGATACCAAGATTGTTTCATGTCTCGTACAGAAGTTTATAAACCTCTTTGGATAAAGGTAAGTGGTTTTATTGAATTTCATATGTCCTTAGAAATTATTGATGTGATATATAGTAGTTTATATCTGTACTTTACTTCAGCCTGTAAAGAGGGCGGGGTGGCGACTGAAAATCGATTCACAAGGCAATCGTTTTGAGACATTAGTTAACAATGGTAACTGAAAAAACAACAATTGAGCATATCTCCGATAGCGCTTGGTGAATAATAGTGCTCATCTGAAACGCTGAAATATCAAGGCTCATTTGTAAGTCCATCGGTAACGTTTAACTTTTTATATATAGGCGAGTCGTTACAACCCAGATACTCCTCAACTACTACTATTGGGCTTTCTGCAGTTAACAAGTTAGTGTTATTAATCTAGAAATAAAATTCACTGTAATGTTACAGTAGTAATAATGGTAAAATATAGTTTACAGTTTTGTACAGCAACATTGAGTGGACTCTGCACCCCAAGCGCCAGGCGTTATGGTCTGAATCTTGTATATCCATCTACTGTATATATTTTTCCCCACTGGCTATCTCATGTAGGACATTGCCATGTTAATCGTATAATACTTTCACACGCCAAATGCACGTTCTATAGTTGAAACAGGAAAGGCTATTGTTTTATTTAATGACTTTTTCATTATTTAAAACTATTCGCTTTATGGAAAAGAATTTAAAATTATATATATAAAAAAAACTTGCATGGTTCCTCACTTACATCGTCAACATAGTCAAAGTGATGCCAGCGTACATTTGCTATATATACAAAATGTATACTAAATTAGAAATTGAATAATTAATGAACTGTCACTATTTGTGAATTGTATAGTATTATTGTACTAATTGTATATCTTATGGACACTTGAGTAATTACTTCATTTGTAATTTAGTATATATTTTGAATATATATCAAATGTACTCTGGCATCACAACAAAGGTTGACCGTTCACGATCGGATGCGAGTTCCAGGTCGATTAGCGAGGAAACTCGATTAGTTTTTTATGATTCTGTAATTTTAACTTTTTTCTCATGTGGCGAATTGTATGAATTATGAGAAACTAAAAGAAGACAACTATAGCTTGGCATAATTTGGCAAAATTTTCTGTATATGGAGAGCGTGGTCTTGTAAAAGAAAAGAAAAAGGTAGACGCTGGTAAATATTTTATAAATCTTAAGTTTTTTTTTTTTTTTTTTTTTTTTTTTAAGATTTTTTAGGATGAATTTTTGCAGCATTTGTTTTCATTGGCAGGAAATTAAAATTTGGGTGGACAGGAGATATTACAGTTGAGAAGAAGAGAATGCAATGGCATTGTCAGAGATCGACCCCGTGAAATACCAATGTGGTTGTGTGAATAGTATTTTCGAGTTAAGGGAAAATTTAAAGGATATAGATTTTGTGGTAAAACTATTACAGGAACACGGAGTGATTAGTAGAGAACACAATTGTGGCCGTTGTGACAATTCGTGTCAACTTGACACTAAAAGGTGGGTTTGGCGGTGCCAGAAAAAAGTGACCATTGGAAATCAGAAAGCCAAAAAGTGTAATTATTCTGTATCAGTGTATAAAGGAGGCTGGCTGTCTAATGCCAAGGTGAAGGCTGGTGATAATTTATTTTTTAGTGGAGTGTATCTTGACAAAATATTCAGTTATGAATTAATCCACCGGGAAATAGGGTGGACTAATAAAACTATTGTTGGCTGGTCTACGTTTATTAGGGAGGTCCTTGAAAATTACTGTGAGTTGGTGAGGAAGCCTATTGGTGGCCCGGGTTTAACAGTGGAAATTGATGAAAGCAAATTCGGGAAAAGGAGGTACCATAAAGGTGTAAGAGTGGACGCCCAGTGGGTCTTTGGTGGAATTTGCAGGGAGACCCGGGAATTTTTTGCAGTCCCAGTGGAAACTCGGGACCGGGAAACATTGTTGGCATTAATCAAGAAGTACGTAGTGCCTGGTAGCACCATTATATCAGATTGCTGGAAATCCTACAATTGTTTGGGAACTGAAGGCTTTGATCACCTCACAGTGAATCATACTTTCAACTTTGTGGACCCGGAGACTGGTGCCCACACCAATACCATTAAGAGGCAGTGGCGCAGCTATAAGGAGTGGGTGCCAAAAGTTGGCCGGAAGAAGTACTATTTTAGAGGGTATCTGGCCCGATTTTATTTTTTTTCAAGGTGGAAGAGCCTAGTAGACCGTTACCACCACTTCCTGCTCGCAGTAGCAGCTTTGTACCCTCCTACAAACTAGGTATGATACTGTATTTTGATATAATTGAATATACTGTAGTATAGTAAATAAAGGAAAAAAGTAGGGTATTATTGTACTGTATTACAGGGTAATGTAACCTAGGGAAAAAAAACTACTTTTTCCTTAAATTTTTTTTTTTATTAAAACACTTTAATATTTATCAAATATTTAACAAATGAAGTATACATTTCACAAATAGTAACTCTTTTAGGTAATTACGCCATTTTTAATTTAGTAGGTATTTTGAATATACAGTATATCAAATGTACTCTTGCATCACAAATTTCTGCAAAATAGCAGTGTCTTTGTATAGCTGCGGCCAGTTCCCAACGCGTGGATAGAAATTTAAAATAAACTAACCTAAACTTCCCCACCTAACCTAACCTACATTTTGTCCTTGCTTAACGGCCCTGCAACCCCCTAACACTGCCGTATTCTTAGTTGGCCTTCGTCCTACATTCAGGTGGCCGTTATCATACACCCCAAGGATCCTTTGTATAATGACAGACCCCCCCCCCCCATACTTAGATCACCTAACCTAACAGCCATGTCTTTGCTTACTTACCTTGCTCCCCCCCCCCCTCCAACCACCTTAGGCTGTCGTAATCTTAGCTATGGCGTTTAAAAGAAAGGAGTTATGGGTAATGGCTGTCATCATACATAATCGCAAATAGTAAATATTTACCGTATCACGATATTCATAATTAACCCTTTTACCCCCAGGGTATTTGGAAATTTCCAACCCTTAACCCCCAAGGGGTTATTTTTTTCGCAGCACATTTTGCAGTATATTTTTTTTGAATTGCTCTAACAGCCTTAATTTTTGTCATAGAGAAGTCAGGTTGGTCTCATTCTCTTGGAAAATGCCTGAATTTTCTCAAAAAATTATAAAAAAATATGAAAAACTAATTTTTATAGCATTTATTTGCAAGGACGTACCGGTACGTCCATGGGGTTAAAGGGATGGCTTCTGTGAAACGTACCAGTACGTCCTTTGGGGGTAAAAGGGTTAATATATGGTAAAATTATAGAACACGGGATATTTGTAATGGGAAAAACAGCGTTTCCTACCGTATAGTGTGCTTTCAACGATTTTTACCTTTATTTCCACTGCAAATAAGCCATTCTACCGTCATGGACCCCCCCCCCCCTTCCAGACGGATACACACAGGTGGGATAACAGCGCAAAACGTGATTATTTAACGCTTTGATTTGTAAGAGGCCACCAAACTTAACAAACCCTCCTAAGCTTACCTAATACAGTAGTTCCCAGGCCACAGACCTAGCTGTGGGGCAAGCCCACCCCCCCAGGACCCCCTTCCCAGATTGCAAAAGTAAATCATAAATATTTCCTTACATTATGATAAAGTAAATCACAAATAATGCATTACCTTATAATTGAAACTTTTTTTTTTTTTTTTTTGCAATGTTTACAGAAGCATTGCAGTAGGAAATGTACTGGTCTTCCCTAAAAGCTAAGTCAGAATTGCACTTGGGACGCTTTAACCTTGGAGGGATAACCCAATGAGCATTTAAAGTATTATTCACTAGACCAGGAGTACCAGTAACATGATAATCACCGTGAAACTTGCCAATAGCATTGAAATAGCCATAAGAGGAACTCGTAGCACTTGTTTGAGAATTGTTAATGTTACTCCTCTAATTAATTGTTTGTGGTAGCTCAAGTCCAACTGATTACCGCCAACTCCCATATTATCTAAAATTTTTGACCCTCTTGGCAAAACGTCTTAACAGGTTTGCTGAAGGTAATACTCTATTCACTAGTTTGAAATTTGGTTTTTGTGAAGGCCTTGGAGCATGTAATGCCCTTCTTACAATCTACAATGCTGTACAGAAAGCCCTTGATTGTGGTCATGAAGTTTGTATGATTGGCCTTGATTTTAGTGCTGCCTTTGTCTGTGTTAATCATGATGCCCTTGTTACCAAACTCAAACAGTTGGGAGTGGGTGGGTCGTTTCTTAGCATTATTATTGAATTTTTAAGTAATAGATCTCAAAGGGTGGTTGTTGATGGGCACCCTAGTGTGTATGGGAATGTGATATCTGGTGTTCCACAGGGTAGTGTTCTTGGCCCATTACTTTTCATACTACTTACACATGACCTGTAGTTTAGCATCATCTGCATGTGCAGATGATGCTAATCTCTTTTCATCAGTTCCATCTCCTGAATATAGATCTGGGGTTGCTGAATCCCTTAATAGAGATCTAGCTAAAATTTAGTTTGTAAGGTGAACCCCCTACTGGTGTATCACTCAAGACTTCTCGAACCTTCAAGGCCCACAGTGCTAAAGGAGAAGCTGCCAGTGATATGGAGGGCTAATGCGAAAGCCTGGGTAATGAGACTCTTGTTCACCGAGTGGGTAAATCTATCTTGGTCAGACGGTCGGGAAATATTTGGAAGAGAAGCGCCTCCCTCCAAAATGTCTGCTGGTGTTGGACAATGCCCATGCTCACCCGCCTGGCCTTGAGGAAGATATCCTAGCAGAGTATTCCTTCATCAGGTTCTCTATCTTCCACCTAACAACACCCCTCTCCTCCAGCCCATTAACCAGCAAGTGATTTCAAACTTCAAGAAGCTCCATACAAAATATCTGTTCAGGAGATGTTTCAAAATCACCAATAGTACAAGCGTGAGTTTTGGAAGGATCATTTCGATATTGTGATATATGTCCGGCTCTGATCAAGCTTGGCAGGAGGTTTCGAGGCATACCCTGAACTCTTCGTGGAAGATGTTGTGGCCTGATGCCGTCTCCGCACAAGACTTCGAGGGGTTTCACTCAGGCTTACCGGAAGCCAAAACCGTTGACGATCCAGAACCTGTTCTGCAATCTGAGGTTGACGAGATCGTTACACTCTGATCGTCGATTAGAATGATATTGAGCTTCTCAAGGAGCACAAAGAGGAGCTTATGACAGATGACCTGAAACAGTTTGAGGCCGTGCAACTGAACGTCTTTCAAGAACAGTTTTCTAGCGGTGACGAGGATGAGGACCCTATGACGACGGCGGAAATTAAGGAGGCTTAGACTGCTTTTCATAAAGTGCAATCTTTTGTAGAAAAGAGACCCAAAAAACACTGGTCGTCTGGTTGCACAGTTTAATGACGTTTGTCGGAGTAGTTTCAGAAGCTTCCTTGGGTAGTTTATTTTTTTAAAGAGGCCATTAGTAGGCCAAGAGAAAGCATCAAATTGATCGAAAAAGCACTAAAGTAGAAGTGATGAAGAAATTGATGAAATTTAGAAAGTAAAAAACGTAAAGTAAAAAATATAAAAAAAAAGTTTTCTGCCACTTGTTTGTGTTATGTAAAGTTATTCATGTTTTATGCCACTTGTTAATGTGTTTTGTGAGGTTGTGTTCATGTTTTCTGCCATATATTAATGTGACCTGCAGCTATTCACCTCACTTGAAAGGTTAAGTTCCACATTTTCATTATTTTCCATTTATTATTGCATGACAGTACAGTACTGTATGTTCTAATAATAGTTTATTTACAGGTTAGGTATCGAATGATCCAAATGGTTGTATTTCATTGTGGCTAGTACAGTATAATTCTATCATAAAATTTAATGTGGTGTTTTTGTAGGGCTTGGAACGTATTTACATGTAAAACGTGACCGATGTGTGACGGCGCTAACACCAGTTACACATTAGGAAAGGCTGAGGAGTCATACATTGGCTTTCTGTGCCCCAGAACTGCAGAACCTAGAAGTTGTAACTGTGTCTTTCACTCCTGCTTCTAGCATGATAACTGGTCAGGAGCAGTGTCTTATTTTGCAGTCTGACACTCAGTCAAATACAGATTAAAGGAAACAATATGAAGAATTAGTTCACTCCAGAGTAAAAGCCTTGAATTTATGCGTCATTAGTGTGCATTTATTTGCGGAAATCCATCCCTCATGAAACAGCCCCCTCAACGTCTTCTGCTTCCTGAAGCAGATCATGCTTAACAGTGCAAAAAAGCAACCAGACCCCTCGACTTCCTTTCGGCGAAGAGACTACCCTTAGTCCAGAAGGGGCTGAGGGCGTAGAGGTACCCGTTGGGGACGGTAGGTCGCCCAACCTACCATCAATTGGGGGGATGCTTGTGAAGTCGTTGGATGAGGTGACAATCGTACAGGCAGCCCTAGACAGTAGTGGTTCTCCACTCAGGTTTTCATGTCCTGTTCGACTGTCCCCATCCTTTGACGAGAACTCTGACGATCCCATAGTTAAATTCCAAGGGATCATGGAGAGACCTTCTTTTGCAAGAAGTACAGAAAATGAAGGAAAAGAAGGGTATAGAGGATATCTTGGAAGGTTTCCCAGGTTTTTACAGCAACATCTTAGGGTAGAATCTGAAGTGAGGCTCGAGAACCATTATGGGCCTTTCTTGGTTGAACCAGGCTAATCTTGCAAACCTGGTTCAAGATGGAGACTCTAAGCAGAGTTAGCCAGGAAATGCGTCAAAAGAACTTTCATTTTTTAAACCTTGCTCGTAATGCGGTTTCCCACCCACTGACCACTATTGCTCAGGCCATTGATCTCTCGGATGCTCAAACCTACAGGTTCACAAAGTGACATGGCTTGCATCCCACGCTTACTCTGCTTGGATGTGACAATCTTCTTGTAAAGAAAGAGAGTTTGTATTGGAACAAATGACAAATTTGAAAGTAATTTTTATTTTTCCTCTATACCAACCTGAATTTCTTTAAACATATAGTATTTGTCCTGCCATCACCTTCCTCAGTAAGTCCTAGGCAGTCAAAAGTAGTTGAGGTAGCGTGAGAGTGCCAGCTGAGTGGGAGCCTCTCCTGGTACCCCTGCTTGCTAGGGAGATGAGATCGAGTGCCACTTCGCTTGAGTTTTTTATGGCTGTGAACACCTAGCTATGCTGAGTTACTCCTTGTAAAGAACATCAAACCAAACTTCTGGTTTGTATAGTTAGGAAAAATGCAAATTAAAGTACTTTCAAATTTGGCATAATTGAAAAGATGTCGTTGCAAGGGTGGCTTTTCATGGGAAAAAAAAAAGAAAAACGTATATGAAACAGCAATCTATTTTATTTTAATTTTTTTTTTTCAACTGAATTTATATGAAAAACCTGCATTAAATTTTTCAATGATTAAATTTTAAATTTCCATACTTCTTTTCAGGATGAATGTCATAAAGAATTTTTCACGTATCATTGGTTCAAGGCATTTGGTGAAGCCCTCATTCTTTGCAGATGCACCAAAGTGCTTTTCAACCAGTTTCACCCTACTGCCAGGTTTGTTAGTCAAGTATGTTTTTTAATACAGTATGCTTGATGCCGTTGCAAGTCTTTTCTTTTTCGCAATTAGTCAGGTTCATTATGTTTGAATTTTAATTTTTGTTGGATTTTTGTGGATTATGAAAATATACATTTTTGGAAACCTTTTAGTACAGTATAAGCACATTTAAAAATAATTTTTCAAATTTTCCCTGGGTGGCTGCCATCTTGGGTTTTACAAAATACCTGCCATGAAAAAATTTTTCATCAATATTGGAGCTTATAAATAATCTTTAGTTTTTATTTTGACAGCTAAACTACCATTTTCAAGGCCAAAGAATCCATTTCTCATAGTTGCAGATGTGTTGAGACATTTGGTATAGCAGTTTTAGCAAATGTTTACCAATTTCATAAGACAAATTAGTCATTATGGTATACTAAGTAAAGCACCAACCATAAGGATATGTTTAGTGGTCTGATTATTGTAGTAGGTCTCTCTTGTGCTGGACATAGTAGGAGCGAAGGCCATTGTATATGGTGGCAACTGTGTTGAGGTCCAACAAAGGCTGCAAAGCTATACAAAGAACGCAAATTGTACAAATCAGGGAGTATCGTAGTTGCTGTGCAAGTGCAACCAAGACTAAATCCAACAGGCCAGAGACAGGCACTCTCATGACCCTGTTAGGCACTGCATGACGATACGCTTGTCCGTTCATTGCTATAAGCTCAAGGGCTCCAGCAGGGAAAATATCCTAGTGAGGAAAGGAAGTAGACTGAATTGTGTGCCTGAGTGTATTCTCAAGCAAGAGAACTCTAACCCACATCAGTGAAGACATGGTACGAGGCTATGGCACTAAGACTAGAGCTATGGTTTGATTTTGTAGTGGATTTCCTTGAAGAGATGCTTACCATAGTTAAAGATATTTTTTCAATATTAAACTTACCCGGTGATCATATAGCTGTCAGCTCTGCTGCCCGACAGAAAAACCTAAGGACGAAATACGCCAGCGATCGCTATACAGGTGGGGGTGTACATCAACAGCGCCATCTGTCGAGCAGGTACTCAAGTACTCGATGTCAACACAGAACCAATTTTCTCTCTGTCGTGCCACCGGCAAGACCTATTGAATACGCTGTTGTTTTCTGGATTGATTTTCACGTTATTTGGTGAAGTATTCATTTCTGGTTATTAGCTATCGCTGTGCAGAAGTTATCTTCAATACTTCCTTGCATTCTTTTTTGGATTTTGGATTATTTGTTGACGACTTGGATAGATTTTGAATTCCCCCCTTTGACTAATTCAAGATGTCTGACCCTTCTCAAGTCCCCAAGTACAGGAAGTGTAGCGCTAGGGACTGTTCTAGGCGTCTTCCGAAGGCCTCTATCGATCCGCACACCGTTTGTTCCAATTGTAGGGGTAAAGCCTGTCAATTGGAAGATCGATGTGAGGAATGCGTTGGGCTTTCGGAATTCGGGTTTCAAGAATTCCTGAAATATGCACGTAGGCTAGAGAAGGATAGGATCAGGAGGAGTTCGTCTCGCTCAATTGATTTTTCCTCTCCTCATGCCCCTCAACCTATTCCTTCCCCTGTAGTGGTTGCACCCGACCCCCCTGCTAGCTCTCATCAACCTTCAATGGCAGATATGATGCATGCCATCCAGGCTCTAGGTGAGAGAGTCGAGTCATTGGCGAATGACCGCAATCAACTCATGGCTGACGTCAGGGAGTTGAAAGGTAAAAGTGCAGTGGGAAGTGAAGTGAGTGTCAGTGCAGTGAAAAGTGTCAGTGTTACACATGAGGGTGCGTCTGTTCGTGCCTGTCGTCCTCCCAGTCCGGGACCTCTTGCAAGCTCCCAAGCCCAGGGGAGAAGCAATGTCGTACGACCAAAGGGTTCGACAGGCTTTAATCAGCGGACAGACGTTCCCTCCGTGGTTTCGGACGTATCTTTCCTAGATCGTCCCACCCACAAGAAGACGAGTGAGCCCGTTCATTCCTCGTCTGCGGAGGAGGTTTCTCGACAGTAACGATGGACCAAGGTCTCACGGCCTCTTAAACGTAAGGTCCCTTCCGAGCAAGTCCAACGGCCCAGGTGTAGCCACTGGGTCAGTTCGGACTCGCTGCAGTCCTCCGACGACTGCACACCTCCTAAGAGAGGCAAAGTGGTACCGCAACAGGCAGTAACTCCGTCTGTTGCCGCACCCGCTGTTTTAGACCCTAAGTCACAACAGACAGTAACTCCGTCTGTTGCCGCACCCGCTTTTGTAGACCCTAAGTGGTCTTTGCTGCAGTCTATGCAGACTCAGTTAGCTGCTGTTATGCAGGAGTTTCGTACGGAGAAGGTTGACGCTGCACCCGTTAGCCTACAACCTGCCACGGTTGTGCGCCCAGCAGACGCTGAGGCTGCCTGCTCCCACACTCCAGCTGTGAGAGCTCCTCAACCCATGCGCAGTCGACCCTGCCAGACGCATGCCGACGTTCACAGACGCACGGAACCCTCCGTTGCCGTTCGTGAGCTACCCCAACAACAGGAGGGTGGAGTTAAGCTGCCGTGTTTTGACGCGGTGCGTCAGCCTCCGCAACCCACGGTGGTCTCCGCTATCCTTCCACAGTCGGGAGTAGACGCTTTGCGCACCCACTCGGCTTTGGTTGTTGCCAGTTCTCAGACTGACCAACAGTGGCATGACGTTGGGTCCAGTGCAGCCACGCATGCACCCGTGCTGCCGGACTCAGCCGTCCAGCTTTTACCTACTCCGTTGCCTCTTCCTCCTCAACATTCAGATGATGGAATCTCTGATGATGACGAAGCTGCACATCTTGACGACCAACACTCGGACATCGAAGAACCCAAGACCACGCCTCCCTCCTTAGACTTTGGAAAGTGCTGGCGCTGTTCAAGGATTTATATCCGGATCAGTTTGTGTCTGCAGCACCACGCTCGCCTCCCTCTGAGTTCGCTTTAGGCATGCAGTCAGCAGCACCTGCCTTTACGAAGCTCGTACTCGCTCGCTCGTCCAAGAGAGCTTTAAGGGTACTGGGAGAGTGGTTGCAGTCCAAGAAGCAACTTGGGAAGACATCCTTCATGTTTCCCCCGGTCAAGCTTGCTTCCAGATCTAGCGTCTGGTATGCCACGGGAGAAGTTCTCGGCTTGGGAGTTCCTGCCTCTGCCCAGGGCGACTTCTCAAGTCTGGTAGACTCTCCCCGCAGGCTGGCTATGAGACGCTCCAAGATTTGCTGGACTCCTTCGGATATGGACCATCTTATGAAGGGAGTTTTCCGTGCATTCGAAGTCTTTAACTTCTTGGACTGGTGTTTGGGAGCGTTGAGCAGGAAGACCTCCCCTTCTGATAAGGAAACTTCCATGCTCATTATGTCCTGCATGGACAAAGCCATACGGGATGGTTCTAGTGAGCTTGCGGCTTCTTTCGTGTCTGGGGTCCTCAAGAAGCGGGATCACCTTTGCTCCTTCTTGTCAGCTGGAGTCGCCCCATGTCAAAAGTCGGAGCTTATGTTTGCTCCACTCTCGAAGTGTGTCTTCCCTGAAGAGTTGATCAAGGAGATTGCTGCCTCCTTGATCCAGAAAGACACCCACGACCTGGTGGCGTCATCCGCACGCAAAGCCACCCCTTTGCCCTCCGTGCCTAGACCCAGGATGGACACTCCAGCGTCAAGGTTCATTCCGCCCTTTCGTGGCAGAGCCTCCAGCAGAGGAGGTGCTCGTGCCGGAAGTCAACGTGGGAGCAAGAAGAAGGGTTCCAAGTCCTCTAGAGGCAGAGTCTGACTGCCACCTTCTTCAGACAGCAGTGGGAGCCAGGCTCAAAAACTACTGGCAGGCCTGGGAGAACAGGGGCGCAGACGCACAGTCTGTGAAGTTACTCAGGGAGGGGTACAGGATTCCATTCTTGCGCAAGCCCCCTCTAGCAACAACTCCCATCGACCTCTCTCCCAGGTACAGAGAGGAGGACAAGAGACTAGCTTTACAGCAAGAGGTGTCTCTCTTACTACAAAAGGGAGCGGTAGTCATAGTCCGGGTCCATCAATCCCCGGGCTTCTACAACCGCCTCTTCTTAGTGCCGAAGAAGACAGGAGGGTGGAGACCGGTGCTAGACGTCAGTGCTCTGAATGTCTTTGTCACAAAGCAGACGTTCACCATGGAGACGACAAAGTCGGTTCTAGCATCGGTCAGGAAGGAAGACTGGATGGTCTCGTTAGACCTAAAGGACGCTTACTTTCACGTCCCCATCCACCCAGATTCCCAACCTTTTCTAAGGTTCGTTTTCGGGAAGGTTGTATACCAGTTCCAAGCCCTGTGCTTTGGCCTAAGCACGGCACCTCTAGTTTTTACCAAACTGATGAGGAATATTGCCAAATTCCTGCATTTAGCAAACATCAGAGCCTCCCTCTATTTGGACGACTGGCTTTTAAGAGCTGCGTCAAGTCGTCGCTGTCTGGAGAATCTACAGTGGACTCTAGATCTGACCAAGGAATTGGGTCTCCTGGTCAATATAGAAAAGTCCCAACTCGTCCCATCCCAAACTATAGTATACCTAGGAATGGAGATTCAGAGTCAAGCTTTTCGGGCTTTTCCGTCGGCCCCCAGAATCAGTCAAGCCCAAGAATGCATCCAGTCCATGCTGAAGAAGGACCGATGTTCAGTCAGACAGTGGATGAGTCTGATAGGGACGCTTTCATCACTGGACCAGTTCATCGCGTTAGGGAGACTCCACCTCCGCCCCCTTCAATTTCACTTAGCTGCTCACTGGAGAAAGGACAAGACGCTAGAAGCGGTCTCGATTCCTATTTCCGAGAAGATGAAATCGTCACTGACTTGGTGGAAGAACAACATTCTCCTCAGGGAGGGTCTGCCACTGGCTGTTCAGACCCCCGACCACCTTCTCTTCTCGGACGCATCGGACACGGGCTGGGGTGCGACATTGGACGGTCGGGAATGCTCGGGCACGTGGAATGCGGTTCAAAGCGAGTTGCACATCAACTGCAAGGAGCTACTGGCAGTTCATCTGGCCTTGAGAAGCTTCAAGTCCCTCCTTCTAGGCAAGGTGGTGGAGGTGAACTCCGACAACACCACAGCCTTGGCGTACATCTCCAAGCAAGGAGGGACTCATTCGATGACGTTGTACGAGATCGCAAGGGACCTCCTCACCTGGTCAAGAGATCGAAACATATCCCTAGTAACGAGGTTCATTCAAGGCGACATGAATGTCATGGCAGACCGCCTCAGCCGGAAGGGTCAAATCATCCCAACAGAGTGGACCCTTCACAAGAATGTATGCAACAGACTATGGGCCTTGTGGGGCCAGCCCACCATAGATCTGTTCGCAACCTCGATGACCAAGAGGCTCCCAATTTATTGTTCACCGATTCCGGACCCAGCAGCAGTTCACATAGATGCCTTTCTTCTGGATTGGTCCCATCTAGACCTTTATGCGTTCCCCCGTTCAAGATTGTCAACAGAGTACTGCAGAAGTTTGCCTCTCACGAAGGGACAAGGTTGACGTTGGTTGCTCCCCTCTGGCCCGCGAGAGAATGGTTCACCGAGGTACTGCAATGGCTAGTAGACGTTCCCAGAACACTTCCTCTAAGAGTGGACCTTCTGCGTCAGCCGCATGTAAAGAAGGTACACCCAAGCCTCCACGCTCTTCGTCTGACTGCCTTCAGACTATCGAAAGACTCTCGAGAGCTAGAGGCTTTTCGAAGGAGGCAGCCAGAGCGATTGCTAGAGCTAGGAGGACATCCACTCTCAAAGTCTACCAGTTGAAGTGGGAAGTCTTCCGAAGCTGGTGCAAGTCTAAATCAGTATCCTCAACCAGTACCTCTGTAACTCAGATAGCTGACTTCCTTTTATACCTAAGGAAGGAAAGATCCCTTTCAGCTCCCACGATCAAGGGTTACAGAAGCATGTTGGCAGCAGTCTTCCATCACAGAGGCTTAGATCTTTCTAACAACAAAGATCTACAGGACCTCCTTAAGTCTTTTGAGACCTCGAAGGAGCGTCGGTTGGCCACACCAGGTTGGAACTTAGACGTGGTACAAAGATTCCTTATGTCAGCAAGGTTCGAACCACTTCAATCAGCCTCTTTAAAAGATCTCACTTTGAAAACTCTTTTCCTCGTCTGCTTAGCAACAGCTAAAAGAGTCAGTGAGATACACGCCTTCAGCAGGAACATTGGATTTACATCTGAAACGGCTACATGTTCCTTACAGCTTGGTTTTTTAGCCAAAAACGAACTTCCTTCTCGTCCTTGGCCCAAATCGTTCGATATTCCAAGCCTTGCTAATTTGGTTGGAAATGAACAAGAAAGAGTACTATGCCCGGTAAGAGCTCTTAAGTACTATTTGAGACGTACTAAGCCATTACGTGGACAATCAGAAGCTTTATGGTGCGCCATTAAGAAACCTTCTTTACCAATGTCGAAGAATGCAGTTTCTTATTATATCAGACTTTTGATTCGAGAAGCTCATTCCCATCTGAATGAGGAGGACCATGCTTTGCTGAAGGTAAGGACACATGAAGTTAGAGCTGTCGCAACTACAGTGGCCTTCAAACAAAACAGATCTCTGCAGAGTGTAATGGATGCAACCTATTGGAGAAGCAAGTCAGTGTTCGCATCATTTTACCTTAAAGATGTCCAGTCTCTTTACGAGAACTGCTACACCTTGGGACCATTCGTAGCAGCGAGTGCAGTAGTGGGTGAGGGCTCAACCACTACATTCCCCTAATCCCATAACCTTTTTAATCTTTCTCTTGAAATGCTTTTTATTGTTGTTGTTTGGGTTGTCCGGAAGGCTAAGAAGCCTTTCGCATCCTGGTTGATTTGGCGGGTGGTCAAATTCTTTCTTGAGAAGCGCCTAGATTAGAGGTTTTGATGAGGTCCTTTAGTATGGGTTGCAACCCTTCATACTTCAGCTCCTAGGAGTCGCTCAGCATCCTATGAGGATCGCGAGGCTCAGTAAGGAAGACGTACTTAAAAAAGGTAGAGTAATTGTTCAAGTCTACTTCCTTACCAGGTACTTATTAATTTTATGTTTGTTATTTGGAATAACTGCTAAAATGAAATACGAAATACTTAGCTCTTAATGTTAACATATATGCTGGTCTCTACCCACCCCCCTGGATGTGAATCAGCTATATGATCACCGGGTAAGTTTAATATTGAAAAATGTTATTTTCATTAGTAAAATAAATTTTTGAATATACTTACCCGGTGATCATAAATTAAAGGACCCACCCTTCCTCCCCAATAGAGACCCAGTGGGCCGAGGAGAAAATTGGTTCTGTGTTGACATCGAGTACTTGAGTACCTGCTCGACAGATGGCGCTGTTGATGTACACCCCCACCTGTATAGCGATCGCTGGCGTATTTCGTCCTTAGGTTTTTCTGTCGGGCAGCAGAGCTGACAGCTATATGATCACCGGGTAAGTATATTCAAAAATTTATTTTACTAATGAAAATAACATTTTTTCACCCTTACCCAGTGGAAAGTAGCCACTGAACAATCAGTGAAGAAGAATTTTTCAGTTTAATGTTTTTGTATATGAGGAAAGAGGAGATTGTGAAAAAAAATAAGCCATAGGCCAAAATATTCAGTGTATGCGTAGGCAAAGGAAAAAGGAACCATAAATCTGGCTTGTCAAAGGACCCAATAACTCTTTAGCATAGTATCTCAATGGGTGACTGGTTCCTTGGCCAACTAAAATGGGGCAGGTTAGGCATGAAGTATTATCCTTAATTGAAAACTTAATTTCTGAGCTTCCACAAAAGGAGTTAATGATGTTCAGTTCTTAATTACTTAATCAAAACTAAAATTCTAGGGTGTTGCAAAGACAAAGGCTGGAGTGGTATTAGTGGTATTACTGTCATTAGTCCCTCTATAATCAACTAGTTTATCTTTTCTGCTAAAGCAAATCTAACACTAGAAATAACCTCTATTATAGAAACTGCAAAGGAAAGTACAGTATGTCAAGAAGACTTCCTACATTATTCCCCACAAATATTAATAGTTTAATAAACTATCTTGCAAACCCTGTATTTAAAGATTTTCATTTTTATTAGCAGTAATAGTAGGCTCAAACAGTTAATTATATTTACACCAGAGCAAGATTAGGTAACTGACTAGTATTATACTATTCAAAATGTCCTTTAGGTATTGAAGAATTGGAGTCTAAACGAGACTAGAAGTACCAGCCTTTCTTTTTAATAGAGATAAATCTGTGACTATCCATAATAAAAATGAGAGAATTAAGAGGTAAACAAAATCTTGGAAGCATGCTGTCTCCAAATCCTCTAGGGTAAAACAGCATTAGAACTTATCTTAAACGACTTATTAGGGTTTTTATAGCAATAAGGCAAACAGTATGTAGCAAATGGGGTTCTGGTAAAATAAAGTTGTTTGGTGAAAGGGTATTCTGGATTCACACATGGAATGGACTTTGAAGACTCATACATTCGTAGTATGTGTGAAACGTTAACTGTTGTTTTCCAAAGAATTCCTAATAATATATTCTGGTGTAATGGATTTTGTATAGTTTTCATGGTATAAAAATTGCTTTATTAGGTTAATTTTCTTATGGAAATTTTGCAAGTTTATTTTTTTTTATTACAGATATTGAATTTGAAGAACTGAAGCAGAGAGTGGAAAATGATGATATAACAGTGATTGATGTACGAACTCCCAAAGAATTAGCACAGATTGGGATGATCCCTAATTCCAAAAATATCAAAGGTAGGATCTTTATTTTTTTCTGTGAGAATTATTTTTGCCGAGAGTGAATTTTAGTTCTAAGTACAGTAGTAGATTACCGTATTATAACTTGTTTTTATATTCTGGAAAATTATTAATTGCAGTGGGCATGCTGATATTTATATTATAATAAAATGATATTTTAATTATAAAATAAATTTTTGAATATACTTACCCGGTGAATATATAATAGCTGCAACTCTGCGGCTCGACAGAAAACACACTCAAAAAAACTCGCGAGCGATCACTATGAAGGTTGCGGGTGTGCCCACCAGCGCCAACTGTCGGCCAGATACCACTCTTGTATGTAAACAAAACCTTCAATTCTTCTCGTCCCGCTGTGTCTCTATTGGGGAGGAAGGGAGGGTCATTTAATTTATATATTCACCGGGTAAGTACATTCAAAAATTTATTTTATAATTAAAATATCATTTTTAAATATTTAACTTAGCCGGTGAATATATAATAGCTGATTCACACCCAAGGCGGTGGGTAGAGACCAGAGTTAATTATGTTTACTGCGTATAAGCTAAGAGTTTTTTCATTTTGACAGTTATCAATATAACAAAACCAAAATATATAGGTACCTGGTAAGGAAGTTGACTTAGACGATTACTCTGCCTTGTAAGTCTGTCTTCCTCATGGAGCCCAGCGATCCTCTTAGGATGCTGACAGACTCCCAGGAGCTGAAGTATCAAGGGCTGCAACCCATACAACAGGACCTCATCAAACCCCTAATCTGGGCGCTCTCAAGAAATGACTTTGACCACCCACCAAATCAACCAGGATGCGAAAGGCTTCTTAGCCTTCCGAACAACCCATAAAACAATATTAAAAACATTTCAAGAGACAGATTAAAAGGATATTGGAATTAGGGAAGTGTAGTGGTAGAACCCTCACCCACTACTGCACTCGCTGCAACGAATGGACCCAGTGTGTAGCAGTCCTCGTAAAGAGTCTGGACATCTTTTAAGTAAAATGACGCGAACACTGACTTGTTTCTCCAAAAAGTCGCGTCCATAATACTTTGCAGAGATTTATTTTGCTTGAAGGCCACGGAGGTTGCTATATCTCTAACTTCGTGCGTCTTAACCTTAAGCAAACATCGGTCTTTCTCATTCAAGTGAGAATGAGCTTCTCGTATTAAAAAAAATCTGATAAAATATGACAAAGAATTCTTTGACATAGGCAATGAAGGTTTCTTAACTGAGCCCCATAATGCCTCAGATTTCCCTCGTAATGACTTAGTACGAGCTAAATAGAACTTAAGAGCTCTAACAGGACATAATACTCTTTCCAGTTCGTTGCCTACGATCTCTGATAAGCAAGGAATATCAAAAGATTTAGGCCAAGGACGAGAAGGCAGTTCATTTTTGGCCAGGAAACCAAGTTGAATTGAACAAGTGGCTTTTTTCTGTAGAAAAGCCGATGTTCTTACTGAAGGCATGAAGTTCACTGACCCTTTTAGCCGAAGCCAAGCACACTAGGAAAAGTGTCTTGAGGGTGAGATCCTTCAAGGAGGCTGAATGTAATGGCTCAAACCTGTCTGACATGAGGAACCTTAGGACCACGTCTAAGTTCCATCCAGGAGTTGCCAAACGACGTTCCTTAGAGGTCTCGAAAGACTTAAGGAGATCTTGGAGATCTTTATTGTTGGAAAGATCTAAGCCTCTATGTCGAAAGACCAAAGCCAACATACTCCTGTAGCCCTTAATCGTGGGAGCTGAAAGGGAGCAAACCTTTCTCAGATGTAAAAGAAAATCTGCGATTTGGGCTACAGAGGTACTGGACGAGGACACAGATGCTGACTTGCACCAGTCTCGAAAGACTTCCCACTTCGACTGGTATACTCTAATGGTAGAAGCTCTCCTAGCTCTTGCAATCGCACTGACTGCCTCCTTCGAAAAGCCTCTAGCTCTTGAGAGTCTTTCGATAGTCTGAAGGAAGTCAGACGAAGAGCGGGGAGGCTTTGATGGACATTCTTTACGTGGGGCTGGCGTAACAGATCTACCCTTAGAGGAAGACTTCTTGGAAAGTCTACCAGCCATTGAAGTACCTCGGTGAACCACTCTCTCGCGGGCCAGAGGGTAGCAACCAACGTCAACCTTGTCCCTCCGTGAGAGGCGAACTTCTGCAGTACCTTGTTGACTATCTTGAATGGTGGGAATGCATATAAGTCCATAAAAGACCAATCCAGTAGAAACGCGTCTATGTAGATTGTTTCTGTATCTAGGACTGGAGAGCAAAAGATTGGTAACCTTTTGGTCAACGAGGAGGCAAAGAGGTCTATGGTGGGTTGACCCCAAGTAGCCCAAAGACTCTTGCCCACGTCCTTGTGGAGGGTCCATTCCGTGGGTATCACCTGACCCCTCCGACTGAGACAGTCTGCCAAGACGTTCAAGTCCCCCTGGATGAATCTCGTCAACAGGGAGATGCCTCGAATTCTTGACCATAAGAGAAGGTCCCTTGCGATCTCGAGCAGCGTGAAGGAGTGTGTGCCTCCTTGCTTGGAGATGTACGCCAAAGTTGTGGTGCCTCTACCACTTAGTTTCGAAGACGCTTTCTAATATCATCAAGGCCAAGTGGACTGCTAATAGCTCCTTGCCGTTGATGTGCATGCTCTTCTGACTTGAGGTCCACAGACCCGAGCATTCCCGACCGTCCAGGGTCGCACCCCAACCCAAACCCGACGCGTCTGAGGACAACACGTGGTTTGGGTTCTTGACTGCTAGGGATAGTCCCTCTCTCAGACTGATATTGCTGTCCCACCATTTCAGGCATGCCTTTATTGGTTCGGAGACTGGGAATGATACCGTCTCTAATGTCTTGTCCTAGTTCCAGTGAGAGGCTAGATGGAACCGGAGAGGCAGAAGGGGTAGTCTCCCTAGTGAGACAAACTGCTCCAGGGATGAGAGAGTCCCTACGAGACTGTTCCAACTCCTGACTGAATAAACGTTTTCTTTTCAGCATTAGTTGGACTTCGAGCAGGGCTTGACTGCGAATCTCCATCCCCAAATATAGAATAATCTGGGATGGGATCAGTTGGGACTTTTAGGTTGACCACAAGTCCCAACTCCCTGGCCAGACTCAACGTCCAATGTAGATCCTGCAGACAGCGAAGGCTGGACGATGCTCTGAGAAGCCAGTCGTCCAAGTACAGGGAGGCTCGGATCCCCGATAGATGGAGGGATTTTGCCACATTCCTCATGAGCCTCGTAAACACGAGAGGCGCAGGACTGAGGCCAAAGCACAGGGCTCGAAACTGGTACCCCACATTCCTGTAAACAAACCTCAGAAACGGTTGGGAATCCGGGTGTATAGGAATGTGGAAGTATGCCTCCTGAAGGTCGAGAGAGACCATCCAGTCGCCTTCCATAAATGCTGTCAAGACAGCCTGGTAGACTTCATCGTGAAGTTTGTCTTGACAATGAACACATTGAGCGCACTTGCCTCTTACGTACTCCTGCAGTGAACATGGCTGCCAAATCATGGAGCCATCCCTGAGGGACTTGTTCCTGCAGAGAACGTGGCTGTCAGATCATTGGAGCCATCCCTGAAAGCCTTGTTTATGCATGACATAAATGTACAGCAAAACTTCAAAGGCTCGAAAACAGCTGTGAAGTTGACCTGTAAAATCTTGGAGCGTCTCATGGCCAGGCGCCAGGGAGAGTCTATGAGGTTTGAGAAGTCTATCTGGGCAGAGGCAGGAACTCCCAAGCCGAGAACTTCTCTCGTGTCGTATCAGACTCGCTCTATAAGCCAGTTTAAAAGAAGGGAAAGCAAAGGCTGTCTCCCCCAAACTCCTCCTGGTGATAAACCAGTCGCCTAGCAAATGTAAAGCTCTCTTAGAAGAGCGAGAGAGCACTAGCTTATAAAACAACGGCTTCGAAGTAGCTAGGCCTAGTGTAAGCTCTGACGTTTAGGCGAACGAGGAGCAGCAGTTACAAAAAGATCCCGACAAAGATCCTTAAAAATCAGCATGATTTATTTAAAGTCCATAGAGGGCTAAGCAGCTTTAGGCTCCTCTCCGTCTGACAGTCCTCAAGGGAATATCAGTATGAGGGGGAACTGCAACTTCCTCATCTGAAGGAACCTTGTCCGATAATAGCTGAGTCTCAAGCAAGGGAGAGACCTACCGTGGTGGCAATGCTTTACAAGCAGAGTCCACACGCACTGGTGCATTAGTAGCGGACCAGGACGCAACGTCATGTAACTGCTTGACAGTCTGTTAACTGTCAACAACAACAGGTGCGAGAGACCAGGACGCAACGTCATGTAACTGCTTGACAGTCTGTGAACTGTCAACAACAACAGGTGCGTGAGGACGCACAGCGTCCACTCGAGACTGCTTTGACCGCCTAGACTGAGCAGTCAAAACAACTCTAGAATGCGGAGGTTGACGCTCAGCGTCAAAACAAGTCAACTCCGATTGTTAGCGAACGTCCTGAACGTCAACAGGAGCATCAGCAAGTGGCCTAATGTCCAAATGTGGCTGAAAATCCACACGAGACCGCATCGAGTGTGGTTCTAAACAACCTGACTGACGTGACTTAGCTACGCCAACGTCAACAGGACGCACAAAGGAACGTTAGGGTGGCTGAAAGCCAGGATCTCGATGAGATAAACGGCTAGGCTCAACGGACTTATCGGCAGAATAGTCTTCCATAAGGGAGGCAAGCTTATTCTGCATGTCTTGCCGTACAACCCGTTTAGGATCAACGGGAATGGTTGCGGTAAGAGACGAGGGTAACGTCTGTGACCGCAAAACCTTGCCTACAAAAAGACTCTCGGAGTCTGTGTTACGTTTTTGTTAGGCGGCGAGCAGTCTTCCGATGACTGCATAGGGTCAGAGCTGTCCTAATGGTTAAAACCAGGACGCTGGACCTGTCCTGAAAGGACTGACTTTCGCTTAAAGGGCCTCGAAACCTTGTTTCACGGTTTCTTATGCGAAAAGCCTTCGGATGACGAGGAGAAAATCGTCTCTCTCGCCTTATGGTAGGGGTGATCTTGGTAAGATACATCTGATACCATAGAGGGAACGTCTGTTCGCTGATCAAGGCCTCTCGAACCCATAAGTCGTACGACATTACTTCTCCCCTGGGCTTGGGAGCTTGCAAGAGGTCCCGGACTAGGCGAACGACAGGCACGAACAGACGAACCCTCGGTCGCAACACTGATAACACTTTGCGCAATATCACTTTATCACTACGATTTTCTGTTTTGCACTTATTTCACTGAAATCAAATCTTTTAACAATTCACATTAGGTATGAATAAAACTGATTTCTACCTGAAGCACGCAATTCTACCCTCATCAAAAGGTTGTAATTGCGAAATCAGTCGTATAATGCAAGCACATTAATACCAGCAAAAAACAGTAAACATATTTTAAGATAAAAAATTCAGTGGCTGGGGAAGAGACTAAACACTAGTTCATTCAAAACTACGTTTTCAATCTCTCACCGTACATTGCCTTGGGACGAGAATAAAAAACTAAAAACGTTTTATCCTTTCTCCCCGTACAGAGACTAGGGACGAGAGTAACTCGAGAACAACGTTACCCGCTTGGGACGAGATAAAGATCGGAACGTTTTCTCTCCTCTCTCTCCCTCCGTCTCTATCTCTCTCTCTCTCTCTCTCTTGATTTCGCACCTAAGAGAAGAGCCCACTTACGTTTCGTCAAAAAAACAGGTTATTTGACCAAAGGAAAAAACTGAAAGGTTTTTCAATTAAAAAGTTCCTTTAAAATAGAATTTAAAACATTTAAGCTTTGAAAGAAGAATGAACAAAACGTCAGAATCGATTTACTCTTTCTGCAAAGTGAAACCGTGATACTCTCTCTATCGTAACGATAGAGCGCAAACTGCGTAGCATAAATAAACTAAACGTTAGTTCATCTTTGAAACAGTACGAAGACTATTCAAAGAAAATCTTTCATTTAATAAGTTTTAAATCATTAGCTCTTTAAAAGCTATTTACGATTGAAAGGGCTCAACGTTGTTTAACTTCGGTTTCCAAGTTAGGACCGCCTACTCTCAGGAAAGGTCGCATATAAACAAATCATTAAAATTTATTTTGATGTTTATTATAAATGGAAAGCTAATCGAAGAGGCCTAATAAAGGCGGTTGAGATATAAAATATATAGAGGAAAATCTATAATTAATTTATAACGTGATAAGATAATTGCTAAAAGCCTAAACACACTTCTGTCTAAGGGAAGGGTCGGCCATTTAAAAGTCAAAGAAAGTCCATACTCTCTTTGTCATCAAAAATTAAATCTATCCAAAAACGAGTTCAAGATTTAAGATGAAGATAAAACACCTGCACTGCGAAAGCTCAAACCAAAATGAAGTACTTCACCAAATATGTTGAGAAAACTCCAGGTTCTACAGCGAGTATTGATACGTCTTGTCGTCAACGTCGACAGAGAAGAATTGAAGGTTTTGTTTACATACAAGAGTGGTATCTGGCCGACAGTTGGCGCTGGTGGGCACACCCGCAACCTTCACAGCGATCGCTCGCGAGTTTTTTTGAGTGTGTTTTCTGTCGAGCCGCAGAGTTGCAGCTATTATATATTCACCGGCTAAATATTTAAAAATAGTAAATAAAGAAGGCAAGTAATGAAACAAAAACTATATATGCATAATTTATGTAATATAAAATAAAATGACGACATTCTTTGGAATACATAGAGGATTACATAATTGCTAAGGTTACCACTGAACCCAGAATATTTAGTATTAATGGTAATAAGTGCTGTAACATATACAGTAGTACCTACTTTAAAATTATAAAAAAGGAATTTTAAGTAAGCTTTCTTTCACATTTTGAACTTTAATCTGATCAGTAACCATGAAACGTCCTTCCAAAGAGTAACAGTGAGGCCTTGCACTCCTCACAAAGAATTTCTTAATTTATAATAATATTCCCAGCACAATAAAATGAAGATCATGGTCAGCCAAAAGTAAATTCCTTGCACAATCTACGTAGCAATTGCAATCAAATCCGAGAGAAGACTCCTCTGAATCACTAAGATCAAATTAAAAGCAAACAAAAACTTTGACAACCTTGAGTGCACATACACCTACAGTATAACCAAGTTGACATAACACTGAAGATGGCGATAAGGCATGCACAGCATGTTATTGTCAGTAGACACTGTTGGTCCCATTGCTTTTATACAAGCATTAGTATATAGGAAGGAAGGAAAACTTATATTTTTAAATATTTAACTTAGCCGGTGAATATATAATAGCTGAGCCTCCGGCGGCTCGACAGAAAAACACACCAAAAACTCGCGAGCGATCGCTATGAAGGTTGTGGGTGTGCCCACTAGCGCCAACTATCGGCCAGATACCGCATATACATGTAAACAGACCCAATTTTTCTCTGTCGGCCTTAACGACAAGACGTATCAATACTCGCTGTATAACCTGGAGTTTTCTCAACATATTTGGTGAAGTACTTCCTTTTGGTTTGAGCTTTCGCAGTGCAGGTGTTTTATCTTCAACTTAAATCTTGAACTCGTTTTTGGATAGATTTAATTTTTGATGACTTTGGATTGTTTTTTTGGACTTTCTTTGACTTTTAAAAGGCCGACCCTTCCCTTAGTACGGAAGTGTGTTTTAGGCTTTTAGCAATTATCTTATCACGTTATAAATTGTTGTTGTTAACTATATATTTTATATCTCAACCGCCTTTATTAGGCCTCTTCGATTAGCTTTCCATTTATAATAAACATCAAGATAAATTTTAATGATTTGTTTATATGCGACCTTTCCTATTCCTCCTCTAATCCGAGAGTAGGCGGTCCTAACTTGGAAACCGAAGTTAAACAACGTTGAGCCCTTTCAATCGTAAATAACTTTTACAGAGCAAATGATTTAAAACTTATTAAATAAATATTTTTTAGTAAATATTTTATGAAAGATTTTCTTTGAATAGTCTTCGTACTGTTTCAAAGATGAACTAACGTTTAGTTTATTTATGCTACGCAGTTTGCGCTCTATCGTTACGATAGAGAGAGAGAGAATCACGGTTTCACTTTGCAGAAAGAGTAAATCGATTCTGACGTTTTGTTCATTCTTCTTTCAAACTTAAATGTTTTAAATACTATTTTAAAGGAACTTGTTAATTGAAAAACCTTTCAGTTTTTTCCTTTGGTCAAATAACCTGTTTATTGATGAAAGGTAAGTGGGCTCTTCTCTTCGGTGCGAAATCGAGAGAGAGAGAGAGAGAGAGAGAGAGGAAGAGAGAACGTTCCGATCTTTATTCTCGTCCCAAGCGAGTAACGTTGTTCTCGAGTCAGTTTTTTACTCTCGTCCCTAGTCTCTGTACGGGGAGAAAGGATAAAACGTTTTTAGTTTTTATTCTCGTCCCAAGGCACTGTACGGTGAGAGATTGAAAACGTAGTTTTGAATGAACTAGTGTTTAGTCTCCTTCCCAGCCACTGATCTTTTTATCTTAATATGTTTACTGTTTTTTGCTTGTATTAATGTGCTTACATTATACGACTGATTTCGCAATTATAACCTTTTGATGAGGGTAGAATTGCGTGCTTCAGGTAGAAATCAGTTTTATTCATACCTAATGTGAATTGTTGTAAAATTCGATTTCAGTGAAGTAAGTGCAAAACAGAAAATCGTAGTGATAAAGTGGTAATTGCGCTAAGTGTTATCAGTGTTGCGACCGAGGGTTCGTCTGTTCGTGCCTGTCGTTCACCTAGTCCGAGACCTCTTGCAAGCTCCCAAGCCCAGGGGAGAAGTAATGTCGTACGACTTATGGGTACGAGAGGACTTGATCAGCGAACAGTCGTTCCCTCTATGGTTTCAGGCGTGTCTCATCAACACCGCCCCTACCATAAGACGAGCGAGACGATTTTCTCCTCGTCATCCGAAGGCTTTTCGCATAAGAAACCGTGGAACAAGGTTTCGAGGCCCTTTAAGCGAAAGTCAGTCCTTTCAGGACAGGTCCAGCGTCCTGGTTGTAACAATTAGGACAGCTCTGACCCTATGCAGTCATCGCAAGACTGCTCGCTGCCTAAACAAAAGCGTAACACAGGCTCCGAGAGTCTTTTTGTAGGCAAGGTTTTGCAGTCACAGACGTTACCCTCGTCTCTTACCGCAACCATTCCCGTTGATCCTAAATGGGTTGTACGGCAAGACATGCAGAATAAGCTTGCCTCTCTTATGGAGGACTATTCTGTTGAGCAGGTTCACGATGATCCTCGCCGCTTAGCTGATCGAGATCTTGGCCGTCAGCCGCCCAAACGAGCCTTTGCTCGTCCTGTTGACATTGACGTTACAAAGTCACGTCAATCGTGTTTTGTAGAGCCTCACTCGATGCAGTCCCGTGTTGACTCTCAGTCGCTTGTGGACGTTCAGCCGCTGCCGCTTGCTCTTGTTGACGTTCAGGACGTTCACCAACCAGCAGAGTTGACTTGTTTTGACGTTGAGCGTCAATCACCGCAGTCAATAGTTGTTTTGACTGCTCAGTCTAAGCAGTCAAGGCAGTCTCGAGTTGACGTCGAACTTCCTCCCGCACCTGTTGTTGTTACTGGTCAGTCCTTTAAGCAGTTACATGACATAGCGTCCTTGACTGCTACTGATTGCTCCTTTGCGTGTGGACTCTGCTTGTCAAGCATTGCCACCACGGCAGGTCTCTCCCTTGCTTGAGACTCGGCTATTGACGGACAAGGTTCCTTCAGATGAGGAAGTTGCTGATCCCCTTCCTACTGATATTCCCTTGAGGACTCTGTCAGACGGAGAGGAGCTTAAAGCTGCTCAGCCCTCTATGGACTTTAAATAAATCATGCTGATTTTTAAGGATCTTTGTCCGGATCTTTTTGTAACTGCTGCTCCTCGTTCGCCTAAACGTCAGAGTTTACACTAGGCCTAGCTACTTCGAAGCCGTTGTTTTATAAGCTAGTGCTCTCTCGCTCTTCTAAGAGAGCTTTACGTTTGCTAGGCGACTGGTTAATCACCAGGAGGAGTTTGGGGGAGACAGCCTTTGCTTTCCCTACTTTTAAGCTGGCTTATAGAGCGAGAGTCTAATATGACACGGGAGAAGTTCTCGGCTTGGGAGTTCCTGCCTCTGCCCAGATAGACTTCTCAAACCTCATAGACTCCCTGGCGCCTGGCCATGAGACGCTCCAAGATTTTATGGTCGACTTCAGAGCTAGACCATCTCCTGTTAGGAGTTTTTTCGAGCGTTTGAAGTTTTGCTGTACAATTATGTCATGCATAAACAAGGCTTTCAGGGATGGCTCCAATGATCTGACAGCCACGTTCTGTGTAGGAACAAGTCCCTCAGGGATGGCTCCAATGATCTGGCAGCCATGTTCACTGCAGGAGTATGTAAGAGGCAAGTGCGCTCAATGTATTCATTGTCAAGACAAACTTCACGATGAAGTCTACCAGGCTGTCTTGACAGCATTAATGGAAGGCGACTGGATGGTCTCTCTCGACCTTCAGGAGGCATACTTCCACATTCCTATACACCCGGATTCCCAACCGTTTCTGAGGTTTGTTTACAGGAATGTGGGGTACCAGTTTCGAGCCCTGTGCTTTGGCCTCAGTCCTGCTCCTCTCGTGTTTACGAGGCTCATGAGGAATGTGGCAAAATCCCTCCATCTATCGGGGATCCGAGCCTCCCTGTACTTGGACGACTGGCTTCTCAGAGCATCGTCCAGTCTTCGCTGTCTGCAGGATCTACATTGGACGTTGAGTCTGGCCAGGGAGTTGGGACTTTTGGTCAACCTAAAAGTCCCAACTGATCCCATCCCAGATTATTCTATATTTGGGGATGGAGATTCGCAGTCCAGTTTTTTTCGGGCTTTTCCGTCTGCCACCCGAATAGAACAAGCCCTGCTCGAAGTCTAACTAATGCTGAAAAGAGAACGTTTGTTCAGTCAGGAGTTGGAACAGTCTCGTAGGGACTCTCTCATCCCTGGAGCAGTTTGTCTCACTAGGGAAACTACACCTTCTGCCTCTCCGGTTCCATCTAGCCTCTCACTGGAACTAGGACAAGACGTTAGAGACGGTATCATTCCCAGTCTCCGAACCAGTAAAGGCATGCCTTAAATGGTGGGACAGCAATATCAGTCTGAGAGGGACTATCCCTAGCAGTCAAGATCCCAAACCACGTGTTGTTCTCAGACGCGTCGGATTTGGGTTGGGGTGCGACCCTGGACGGTCGGGAATGCTCGGGTCTGTGGACCTCAAGTCAGAAGAGCATGCACATCAACGGCAAGGAGCTATTAGCAGTCCACTTGGCCTTGATGATATTCGAAAGCTTCTTCGAAACTAAGTGGTAGAGGTCAACTCAGACAACACCACAGCTTTGGCGTACATCTCCAAGCAAGGAGGCACACACTCCTTCACGCTGCTCGAGATCGCAAGGGACCTTCTCTTATGGTCAAGAAATCGAGGCATCTCCCTGTTGACGAGATTCATCCAGGGGGACTTGAACGTCTTGGCAGACTGTCTCAGTCGGAGGGGTCAGGTGATACCCACGGAATGGACCCTCCACAAGGACGTGGGCAAGAGTCTTTGGGCTACTTGGGGTCAACCCACCATAGACCTCTTTGCCTCCTCGTTGACCAAAAGGTTACCAATCTATTGCTCTCCAGTCCTCGATACAGAAGCAATCCACATAGACGCGTGTCTACTGGATTGGTCTCTTCTGGACTTATATGCATTCCCACCATTCAAGATAGTCAACAAGGTACTGCAGAAGTTCGCCTCTCACGAAGGGACAAGGTTGACGTTGGTTGCTACCCTCTGGCCCGCGAGAGAATGGTTCACCGAGGTACTCAATGGCTGGTAGACTTTCCAAGAAGTCTTCCTCTAAGGGTAGATCTGTTACGTCAGCCCCACGTAAAGAATGTCCATCAAAGCCTCCCCGCTCTTCGTCTGACTTCCTTCAGACTATCGAAAGGCTCTCAAGAGCTCGAGGCTTTTCGAAGGAGGCAGCCAGTGCGATTGCAAGAGCGAGGAGATCTTCTACCATTAGAGTATACCAGTCGAAGTGGGAAGTCTTTCGAGACTGGTGCAAGTCAGCATGTGTCCTCGTCCAGTACCTCTGTAGCCCAAATCGCAGATTTTCTTTTACATCTGAGAAAGGTTCGCTCCCTTTCAGCTCCCACGATTAAGGGCTACAGGAGCATGTTGGCTTCGGTCTTTCGACATAGAGGCTTAGATCTTTCCAACAATAAAGATCTCCAAGATCTCCTCAAGTCTTTCGAGACCTCTAAGGAACGTCGTTTGGCAACTCCTGGATGGAACTTAGACGTGGTCCTAAGGTTCCTCATGTCAGACAGGTTTGAGCCATTACATTCAGCCTCCCTGAAGGATCTCACCCTCAAGACACTTTTCCTAGTGTGCTTGGCTTCGGCTTAAAGGGTCAGTGAACTTCATGCCTTCAGTAAGAACATCGGCTTTTTCTACAGAAAAAGCCACTTGTTCACTTCAACTTGGTTTCCTGGCCAAAAATGAACTGCCTTCTCGTCCTTGGCCTAAATCTTTTGATATTCCTTGCTTATCAGAGATCGTAGGCAACGAACTGGAAAGAGTATTATGTCCTGTTAGAGCTCTTAAGTTCTATTTAGCTCGTATTAAGTCATTACGAGGTAAATCTGAGGCATTATGGTGCTCAGTTAAGAAACCATCATTGCCTATGTCAAAGAATGCTTTGTCATATTTTATCAGATTTTTAATACGAGAAGCTCATTCTCACTTGAATGAGAAAGACCGATGTTTGCTTAAGGTTAAGACGCACGAAGTTAGAGCTATAGCAACCTCCGTGGCCTTCAAGCAAAATAAATCTCTGCAAAGTATTATGGACGCGACTTTTTGGAGAAACAAGTCAGTGTTCGCGTCATTTTACTTAAAAGATGTCCAGACTCTTTACGAGGACTGCTACACACTGGGTCCATTCGTTGCAGCGAGTGCAGTAGTGGGTGAGGGTTCTACCACTACATTACCCTAATTCCAATATCCTTTTTAATCTGTCTCTTGAAATGTTTTTAATATTGTTTTTTGGGTTGTATGGAAGGCTAAGAAGCCTTTCGCATCATGGTTGATTTGGCGGGTGGTCAGTCATTTCTTGAGAGCGCCCAGATTAGGGGTTTGATGAGGTCCTGTTGTATGGGTTGCAGCCCTTAATACTTCAACTCCTGGGAGTCTTTCAGCATCCTAAGAGGATCGCTGGGCTTCGTGAGGAAGACAGACTAATAAGGCAGAGTAATCGTCTAAGTCAACTTCCTTACCAGGTACCTTTATATATTTGGGTTTTGTTATGATATTACTGTCAAAAACTCTAAGCATATACGCTGTAAACTTAATTAACTCTGGTCTCTACCCACCACCATGGGTGTGAATCAGCTATTATATATTCACCGGCTAAGTTAAATATTTAAAAATGATATTTTAATTATAAAATAAATTTTTGAATATACTTACCCGGTGAATATATAAATTAAAGGCCCCCCCCTTCCTCCCCGATAGAGACCCAGCGGGATGAGAAAAATTGGGTCTGTTTACATGCATATGCGGTATCTGGCCGATAGTTGGCGCTAGTGGGCACACCCACAACCTTCATAGCGATCGCTCGCGAGTTTTTGGTGTGTGGTTCTGTCGAGCCGCCGGAGGCTCAGCTATTATATATTCACCGGGTAAGTATATTCAAAAATTTATTTTATAATTAAAATATAATTTTTAAATTTTAAGGAGTAACGTCGATATAACCAAGCTATTGGAGATGAAAGCAATGTGAACATCAGGGAAGGTTCAAAGAAATAATTGCTTTTTCCTTTGCTCACCTGAAATTAGAGATGGCTTTCTCTTTGAAGCTTGTTTCGATGCCTTATCATTAGAAAATTTAATTCAAATTTCCAATAACATTACCCTCCTAATATAATATTGGTGATTATATGGCATTTCTGTATAGGGCAACCAGTGTGGTGGGTAAATCCTTTTAGTATAAGACGACAAATCACATTCTAAAATCTTGACATTACTAATCAATGGGGAAGGGTTATCATATAAATCTTGGGTGAGTATAAGAATAATCATAATCTCCTCCTCTTGTGCCTATTGACACAAAGGGCCTCGATCAGATTTCGCTAGTCATCTCTATCTTAAGCTTTAATTCAATACTTCTCCACTCATCTCCCACTTCATAGTTCTCAGCCATGTAGGCCTGGTTCTTCCAACTCTTCTATTGCCTTGTGGAGTCCAGTTAAACATTTGGTGAACCAATCTCTTGGGGCATGCAAAGAGCATGCCCAAACCATCCATCTACCACTCGCCATGATCTCGTCCATATATGGCACTTGAGTAATCTGCCGGTTTCATTTCTAATCATGTCCTGTTTAGGAATATAGTAACTAATTTCTATTTATTTCTATGAATCTTACCCGAGTTTCACAGGGATGAGTCTCACACCCTAAAGAAGTGTAAGCGAGGGGAAAGAGATCAACCTAAACCAAACTTGTGACCTAAAAATTTACACCAACCAACCAGACAAGCCTCACTTTACTCCTAGGAGCTGAAGGACTTTTGAAGTATTTTTAATGGCCCAGGGATTAAGGCCATGGTAAACTAACAATACTGAGTCATCAGCAGCCATTGCCTAGAGGGGGGCTTAGGCGCTGATTTATGGCCAGTTTCTAGGGCATTGTCCTACTCGATAGAGCAATGTCACTGTCCCTGCCATTCATTACCGGCCTTTAAACCTTTAAAAAAGTGAATCTTCATCAAAGAAGATACTGTATATATTATGCTATTTGTCAACCTGCTGGAAGATATTGTACAAGGAAATCTTCATCTGATGATACATAAATCTGATATCTACAGTATATCTTGGAAAATTTCCCCATTTGACAAAGATCAAAGTTGATTACCAATACCCATCCTCAAAGCTCAAGATTGTTTCATCGCAGATGCCCAAGCACAAATGCCTCGGGCATAGCCTTCCACTCGCGTTTGTTTATAGGATTTCTATACCATTTTATACAATAGTGATAATGAAATAACTTTTCAGTAGAAATAATGAAACACCTGAGCCGGTACCAAAAGTAACAGTAGGAGAAGTAAAGAGAGCATTGAAAGGCATGAAGAGGCAAAGCAGCATGAGAAGACGGCCTAACAATTGATTTAATAGATAGGAAGAGATTTCATAATAAAACACTCTGAACTTTACACAAAATGTTGACCAAAGATGCATTGTCATTCAGTTGAAAAGTTGGTCAAATATTCACAAGGAATTAGATCCAGTTTTGATAAAAGGCTCTAAAGTGAAGGTACAGTGCATTAGGAGTGCAGTTATTGCCCTTTATTTTTGTAGAAATCTATCTTTGGAAAGATTTAGGAGCGCTCAATGGTGTACCAAGTTGATTTTCGCCAAACATTATATTAAGGACTCATGGTTTGCTTATGAAGACCACTGGGCTCCAGGCCCCATAGTGGCAGCATGGGATATGGTTTTAAGTAATTTATTGATGAATATGTGAGGTTTTATTCAATATTTCATTTGGAATTAATCAGAAGTATCATTTGTTTAGAAAGTATAATTTAGAGGCTATCTACAGTTCATTATTTTAAATATCTATATTGAACAATCTAGATTCCTGTATTCCAAATCGTATTTTAAGATGGTTTATTGGAATAATCTAAACCAGATTAGTAAACCTTAACTTTGGTGCGTTACTTAAAATTACTGTATCCTAAATTTCCTTTAATTGTGTCCCACCTCCAACAGTGTGTGGAAGTCAACAATATGAACATCAGGGAAGGTTCGTAGAAATAAACAGGATTTTAATAATAAAATATCCATATTTTTGTACTCTCCCGATGTTCGTATACTTGCTTACTGACTAATAGTATCAAGAGGTTGGATTAATTTCAACTTTGACACAAATGGGCAAAGAGTACTCGGCACAGCATTTTTGTATTCATTACCACTTACCACCATAAGGTTCAATTCCTTTAAGGCTAAAGGGAAAGAAAATGGGAAAATTTTAAGATTTCTAAAATTTCACAGTTGTGTCTATTAAAACAAGCTTTTGGAGAATAAGCACTATGAACATAAGGTGAGTAAAGAAATGAATTTTATAACTATTGAAATTCTGTTTGTATGAAGATCAAATTTTTGTTATGAAGGTATAGGTGTAGATTTGTTTCTTTTCCGTGAAGCTTAGACATTTGTTATAGCAACCAAATGGTATTGCCTGCATATTGTGAAATATGCAGATATAATTTGTCATTCCTTTAACTCAATTACTACAGTATATGAAATGCATGATTAAGTAGATAGGCTCGATTTCCTTTCTCGAGTTTTGTTGTTGGGAATTTCTAAGATTTGTTTTTTCAGTTTGAAAGTTTTTTTATTCAGATCATAGTGGTATAGTTAAGTGCAGTATTGTTGTTCATGTTTTGACAGTATGACTACTGTACTCTTTTATTTGTTTTGACACCATTCTTCTCTTGCACACCAGTTGGAAAATTTACTTGAAAATAAATTCTTTTTATGGTCTGGGTTCTAACTTAATTCATTTTAAAAGGCTGAAAACTTTTTTTTAGTTGCTATAAAATATTGCAAATGTTTTTTTTCCCCCTTAGTTTAGGAATATCATCAATGAAAGAATTTTCCTTATTTTCAGTTCAGTCCTTTGGGCCAGATATCTTATTGCCAGATAATGAGTTTGCAGAGAAATTTGGATTCAAGAAGCCTGCTTTAGACGAGCCAATTGCTGTGATTTGTCTTGCTGGTATTCGTGCAAGAACAGCTCAGTTTGCCATGATGGCTGTAGGCTACAGCAATGTCAGGTAAGGTATGATAATGACTAATGGATGATCTTTTGTTATGTTGGCAAAATGGAAATACAAAGGTTTTAAAAGTACTGACGGAAATTGTTAAGTAGTTTTTAAGGAATTTATTCTATATTCAACCCCAGGGCATGGTTGATAGTTAAGATGAAACTGTAGTTGCTGCCTGATGTCATTGGCAGTGGTTCTCTGCTTTTCTATTCTTGCTAGAAATTGAACTAATATTTGCTGGATAGTTTTTTTTGGGGGGGGTTGAAAAATGTCATATCAGGCAGGAACAAATCCTCAATTCCATCAGTTATTTTAGGAAAATATTTGGGTGAAGGTTCCTGGGACTCAAAGATAAACAAACACATGGATAAGTGGTAAAAACCTTGGTGAATTTTTTTTTAAGCATGAAGTTCCTTGATTTTATATTGGAAACTTTTACATTTTCTGTTCTTGTAACTCGAATTCTTATTTTGTTGTTCATGAGCCTCTATCAACTGTCTAAACCTTCTTCCATCTTCATCTGCAGTTCTTCACTAAGGTATACCACAGTCTTCAATACGTCTTTTATTAACTCGCTAAGCCTTTGAAATCATGCATGACTTGGGGGCACAGTTTTTTTTTTCTACAGTCTACTTCTTCTTTGTCTACATCTTTTCCCACTTCTATGTGAGGTCGATGTTTCTGGTCAGCTTTCTCCATCTACCTTTGTCCCACACCTCATCACCGGTTAATCCCTTCGATCGAAGGTCATCCTTGATACAGTCCACCCATCTTCGCTTTGGTCTCCCTCTCCTCCTTGTTCCCTGTACCTCCATTTCCATCACTAATCCCAATATACTGTTCATCTCTTCTCATGACATGACCGTACCACCTCAGTCTACTTTCTTGGATCTTATCTGATAGTTTTCTAACGCCTATAGTATACACCATTCAATATTGTTATCACTTTGGTCTAAGAAGCACTTATGTTTAACACTGCCTGATAAATATTGTAACCCTTCCACACCTAAAAAAAAAAATTAATGGGGGGAGGGCCTTGTCAAATTAGTTTCTTTATTCTGAAGTATTCCTTGACTGATGGTATAAAATGGCCATTGAACCATTCTTCAAAAATGACCGTGGTGACCCATATCTGCAGATTAGCCATGTAAATCACAGGAGGCAGGGACTTTTGAAATGTTTTTGATGGTCCAGGAATTAAGGGCATGGTAGATAAACAATGGCTTTAGCATGAAATCTCCAGTAATGATACTTCTTAACATTGGCTACCCCGTACCCGGGCACAATTATTTCTTGAAAATAAATGATCAATGGAGTACTGTACTTCTCCTAAGCAAGCCTGTCTTTTTGACATTGAAGATAATTTTCGGAGGAATTAGATATCGTAAATTATTTATTTCGGAAATATGGGAAATACCAAGGCATCAATAGTAATCTTCCTGAGCTTTAATATTGTACAAACTAAAGTGCTTTTTGAAGAGATGAAACCATCCATAACTAGTAGTAAATGAAGTGTTCTTTTCATTATAATGTATTTTATGAAAATCCTCAAAGAATTGGCCTGTAGGAATTTGTCCATTTGTGTCTTTCCATCCAAAGGGTTAATAAGCATTCTATTTTACCATAAAAGTTTTTGATGACGGTACCCTATCTGTAATGTATTGGACAATGCCGGCTATCATGGGTAATGGCAGACACTGTTGTCCGAGCCAGGCCTAAGGTACATGCAATGTTTATCACCCTTTTTATATCCCTTTATCATGTCTAATTTCTTTCATTGTAATGAGATGCCTCTTGGATTCACTAGATTTAACTCTCTTGGAGGACATGCTTAACATATAAGTTTACCAAGATACAAAATGATAACTTCAACACATACATAGAACACCAGATAATAATAAGCAACCAAGGCACCCAGGAAAAGGTAGGCCTTTTTCCTGCTGAACCAATTGAAAAGTTGTTTGTAACTTGGTGCTGTGCATTTATTTTTTTAATGTCATATATTTTTGATCATTTTAAATGAGATTATTAAGCTTACACTTTATAATTCATAAAATAAGCATTTGTTCTGTAACTGGAATACAAACCTACGCTATTTATTTAGGGTATTACTTTCTGCATAGCTGAAATGACAAGCTATTAAAATTTACCAAGGGTTAACTACCCACACTGCTAGTAAGCGGGGGTAGGGGGGGGGTAGCTTACTACCGCTCCCACTCACACCGGTGACACTTTGCTTTTGACTCGGATGGTGAATGGTCATTGCCGTTCTTCATCCTTCGCCGGCATTTGCATTGCCTTTTTTTTTTTTGTGTGTGTGTGTATGTGTTGACTTCTGCAAACATGCGCACCTGCCCTGGACTCGATGGCCAGCCCTGCGGAACCTATAAGTCGGCAGTGGAGACCGATTACCACACCCTTGTCCCGTCTGCAGAGGTCAACGGTGTGATTTCAATAGTGTAGTGAGTGTCGCGAGTGGTCTGCCTCCCAGTGGGAGAGGTTTTGGGCGACGGCGGAAGAAGTAGTCTAAGAGGGATATTTCTCCTTCGAAGGGGGAAAAACCCAAGGCTGCTTCTTCCATCTCCCGACCTTCCTCCGAAGCTCCTACTCGTTCGGTCTTTTCCGAGACTATTGATTAGTAGCGTAGACCCATTTATTATCGGCCAACCCCGGTCCTCGAGAGATGGTGTTGCTTCCCCCAGCGAAACTACCCCACCTCTCCCCCCTGGGTGAGGCCTTGTCTTTGTCTTCTGTGTTACAGGTTTGGTTGTCCTTGGGGCTTCCGGGTCCGCTCTCCAAGGACTCCTTGCTGCAGCTCATCCTCTGGGGTGCAAGTGTGCAGCCGTCGTCGTCGACTTCAGAGGTAGATCCTCTTTCGCTCGTCGATGTCATGGTATCAGAGGTGTCTTCTGTCGTTTCTGCCGACTCCCCTGCCCCTCCAGACTCTCCAGCTGTTGCTGCCGATTTAGTTTCCCCTTGGTCCTGATCGTCCTTCGAGGGGAAAACTTAGTTCTACGTCTGTCTCTCTTGCGAGTGTTTTTCCTCTTCGGGGGAGTTCACTCATAGAGACTCCTCTTCGGAGGACTAGCTGGTCAACTTGCTGATCCAACACCCCATAGAGGGCATCTCTGTCGCAGAGCTCGCCCGCAGCTTCGCCTTAGAGGTCGCCCTTCTTCAGCCTCTTCATCGCAGCTGTCCCACACAGAGAAGTCTCCGCTTCAGTCGTCTCTTGGCCCTCGACCTTCGCCCATTCCTGGACCTTCTTCCGACGACGCTGTTACTAGTCCTCCGACTTCGGTCCTGGACCCTTCTGTAGAACCGTTCGCGATCTCTTATCAGTGGATGTTCACCCTTCAAAAGGGCACATCCCTGTTCCTGTGCTACCTGCCATCGCCATTCCTGTTCCCGGTACAGCCTCCCGAGGCCCTACCTAAGTGTGCAGCTGTGCGCCAACGCTCTTCAGCTCACCAGCTCCCTGCAGTGCACCAGCGTTCACCAACATTTTGTCAGCGCCAGCCTACTCGTGAGCACTCTACAAGCTTCGGCGCGTGCCCTTCACCTGCTCGCCCTCAGCGCCCCAACGATCACCGGCGCAACAGAGCTCACCGAAACTTCAGCACTTGCCAACGCTCTGCTATACGACAGCTACAACCTGCGCGCTAGCACCCTTCTATGCGCTAATGATCTCCTGCGTGCCAGCGCTCTCCTACGCGCCAACGATCTCCTGCGCGCCAGCGCTCTCGTACGTGCCAATGCTCTCCTGCGCGCTAGCGCTCTCGTACGTGCCAACGATCTCCTGCGCGCCGGCGCTCTCGTACGTGCCAATGATCTCCTGCGCGCCAGCGCTCTCGTACGTGCCAACGATCTCCTGCGTGCCAGCGCTCTCGTACGTGCCAACGATCTTCTGCGCGCCAGCGCTCTCGTACGTGCCAACGATCTTCTGCGCGCCAGGGCTCTCATACGCACTAACACACACCTGCTCGCCAGCGCTCTCCTATGCGCCATCACTCCAATTCTCTCCTACACTCCAGATCTCGCCTATACATCACCACTCTCCCGTGCATCAGCGCTCAACAGCACGTTCGCGTAGTAAGCAGGAACAGCACACAGACAGGTCACCATCACCTCATTCCCCTCCCCTTTCAGCGCGTCCGGCGGGGAAAGAGAAATGGGCCTTTACAGAAGGGTTCAGGAATGTCTGCCATATTGGATATGGTGCTGTCTTGATACTCAATAGTAGTATGGGAAGTAGGGTAACCTTGATACGGCTCCCCTTCTAATTTTTCCACTTTCCCCCTCGATGTATAAACGCTATTCGGGGTGATGATTGCTATGTGGCGTGTCAAGAATATGTCCCCTGATATTATTCGATATCCTTGAGAGAAATTTGAAGGATATTCACGCCAGGAGTTAGAATTCTGGAGACCTAAAGGTAAATTCACTGGGAATATCACTGTAGTACATATATCCCTTAGGAAGTTACTATTAGGAACCTTTCATCAGGATGACATGGCTATCTTACCCAAAAATAGATTTTTTGCTTCGCTCAAAATCCATTATTTCTCCTCTTGGAGCCTCTATTCTACTCATAGCAGACTTCTTAGCGAAGGGAAAGTCTCAAACTGATTGAGGAGTGGATAATTCCTCTTGTGGGGATTATTAATGTTTGTTTAAGGTGTGGAACAGGCCTGCCTCTGCGTCAGATCCGACCCCCAGGTTGGGATGTAACCAAAGTGCTAAGGGCCTTGAAGAGTTCTGCATGAACCCTTGAGATCAGTATCAGACACTGATCTTACCCTGAAGACAGTCTTTCTCCTGGGGTTAGCCTTGACAAAATTCATGGGCGAACTTAATGGACACTCTTATTCGCGCTCTCATTCCGATTCAGAGTACTGGAGGCAGGTCTTTTTATCCTTTGTTCTAGAATTTTTAGCTAAAACCTGAAATCTATATATTTCTGATTCCAGGTTTACATAGTTTGCAATTTCTTTACATAGGAAAGTAACCAGAAATCCAGATGAGTAGCTTTTTGTTCCATAAGGGCCCTAAAGTGATACCTTAAGAGAACCCAAGTTAACAAACCTAGGTTGCAGAACCTATTTATAATCACTAGCTGGGTAAAGAAGTCGCCAAAAACACTATTGCCTTTTGGCTATGCAAGACTATCAAGAAAGCCTCAAGTCCTAGTTTCCCCGACGCATCAGACCAATTGAAGATGCATGCCCATGAGATCAGAAGTGTTGGTGCTACTCTTACTTTCAAGAAAAATCTGTGGCTCAGGTGCTAGACATGGGAAAATAGAAGTGTCAGACCCCTTCACGACTTAGTTGCGGTAATGCACTCGCAGGTCCCTTAAGACGTTTACTCTAGGACCTGTGCTGTTCAGAAAGTCATGTAATAGCCTTAGCTTCCATCCAGGACCAAAATTATCATGCCTAAGATGTTTGTAGCAATTTAAGTCTAAGGTAAGAGTAACTGGCACTTTTTTTCAACTTATTCCCCTCCCTTGGGTCATAGTGATTGTAACTCTCTGAGGTGGACGGACGTTGGCAGCAATTCTATTGCCACTAATAATAGAATTGTTCATTCCACTAACATCCTTATGAGAGGGAGGATGGATAGGCACAAGTAACCCATTGATTTGTATTTGCAGTATCTAACAAATCCACTAATCTAGAGAGAATGTTTCCTGGATAACTGCCTTGGTTGCCTCAGCCTTGAACCTGTCGGTACTTTAGACCCTGGTTCACTAGGTGTCTAGCATGCTATGTTCCGCACCATATCGGGTCCGAACACTGTAATCCAGTTAGTATCAGGACTTCCACCCACCTGTGTAAGTGTCTCATATTAAAGGACAAAGGTTTGTATTCGTGTTAGAATAAATCACAAATTTTAAAAGTAATTTGTATTCTTCCTAAGTATACAAACCTAAGTCCTTTAAATTCTCACCTTCACTTTCCCTCTAAAGTCAAGACACAATCAGTGACTGTTCAGTAGATTGGCAGAAGGGCTGGGCTTCGCCGCAGCCGCTGCGCTTGAATCAATTCTAATGTTAAAGGACTCTGGTTTGTATTGTTGGAAAAAATGCAAATTACTCTTAAAATTTGTGATATTGATATGAATATGAATAAAGTTTAAGTTTTGGTATATACACCTTGGTTTGGTAAGCATAACCTCATTGGAGGCTGTCTTGTCAGTTATGGGTGAATATTATGCTAATTGATTGTAATGTAGACAGTTTCTGGCTCAATGTTGGTGAATCCTGAGAGTTTTCATTAGCCTATCAGCTATAACCTTGGTAAGGTTAGTATTGCAGCAGCTGTAGTGGATATGAATGTAGTGAGGTGGTTTGGCCTTGTAAAGGACAGGAAATGTTAGTCTACTAAAGAAGGTGATGAATGCAAGTTGATGGGAGAACTGAAAGGTCAAGGTTTGGGTGGATGGATGGAGTGAAGAAAACCCTAGGTGATAGAAGGAAATGAATGTAGAGTGTTTGAGACGATTGCAATAGGTCCTATTGCTATAAGGTGACCGTTAAGGTAGCAGTAGTAGGGGAGTCGGCATATGAAGCTTTATTTGTGGTGGAAGATGGTGGGAGGGTGGGCTGTGGCACCTAGCATTACCAACCAAATTTGGCAGACTCCCTTGCCATCTTATGATGTTGAATACGCTCCAAAATTAGGGAAAGTGCTATGGTAGATAGGTAGTGCAGTACTGTACACAATTTCCTATTTTTGGATTGGATTTATTGATTTGGGCTACTGTATATAACTCCACACTGGGATAAGATTGAGAGGTTGGACAGCAAGATGGAAGAAAGTGAGCAGGAAGAGAGGTACAGTACTTGATAGGACTACAGTATTTTCCCTGTTGGAACCCCTGGGCTTATAGCATCTTGCTTTTCCAACTAGGGTTGTAGCTCTGTAAATAATGATGATAATAATAATAATAGGAGAAGGCTAAGAAGTTAATGTAACTGCGAGCCAATAAAGATCATTTAGCCCCATGATACTAACATATCCATAGTAAAAAAATTATTGATATATTTCCAGAGATATCTTTATGAATTTCAGAATTCATTTAATATTGTTACATTGTATTTTTCTTATAAATAATATGATATACAATTTTTAATATGGATCTTTTAAGATTGGGCCTTCACCCTAAGTAATTTTAGAGTGAAAAGAACTACGTAGATTTCATTCTAGATTGAAAATTAATAATTTTTGTTTCACAAGAAAGTTTTCTTGCAGGGTTTATGTTGGCTCAATGGAGGATTGGCTAGAAAAGGAAGGTCCTGTTGTATTTTCACAACCAGTATGAAGATTACGTTGAATTTACCCACCCCACTCTTCACATAGGAGACAGGATTTGGTTGGCTATAAATTTGAGTGAATTATAACTGGATATTATTTGAACTACTGCTCCTTCAGGAAATTTGCATTATCATTACGTATGTAGACTGTGTTAATAAATTATATGTTAAATGAAAGTAAGAAAACCATATAAAATAAATTCATCAGTTAGAAATTACAGATCTAGGATGTAATTCTGCTCTTTAAGCCACAAAAAATTTGGGTAATAGCATAATTTCATTAACTTTTCTATTTTGCAAAGTATTTCTATTGTACTGTTAGTTCTCCAATGGCTTAAAATGGTGTAGATTATTTGTAAATATTGTATATGTAGTGCCTTATTATACAATTCAGATGAGCTAATAGATACTGAATTGATAACATTTATAGGATATTAAGTACATTTTTAAAAGACTGGGCTATAAAATTATTAAAATATAGTTTGTTTTGCAATTTACAGATATTTTTAGCATCAAAGGTTTTACTAATGGTAATAGCCCTAGTTAATGACAAAAAATTGCTGAATAAGTGAAAGTATGTTGGCATGTGCTCTTGGTATCGATACAACTGATACTCTCATTAACATGGAGAACTTTCAGCAGAAAATATAAAAATTGTTGACAATTCCAGAGAAGAAGAGAGCCTTCAAGCTATATCAGAGAACAGTTTGGGGAGAGAATACAGAGGTATTCAGAGAGAACAAGAGCGTAAAAGGCATGCGGGAAAAAGAAAAACGTGTGATATAGTAGAGGAAGGCATGTGGAAAAACAAAAGACATTAGATCCATCCATATACCAAAGGCACTTCCCCCAATTTTGGGGGGTAGCCGACATCAACAAGAACAAAACAAAAAAGGGGACCTCTACTCTCTATGTTCCTCCAGCCTAACCAGGGACTCAGCCAAGTTCAGCTGGTACTGCTAGGGTGCCACAGCCCAACCTCCCACATTTCCACCACAGATGAAGCTTCATACTGCTGAGTCCCCTACTGCTGCTACCTCCGCGGTCATCTAAGGCACCGGAGGAAGCAGCAGGGCCTACCGGAACTGCGTCACAATCGCTCGCCATTCATTACTATTTCTAGCACGCTCTCTTGCCTCTCTTACATCTATCCTCCTATCACCCAGAGCTTTCTTCACACCATCCATCCACCCAAACCTTGGCCTTCCTCTTGTACTTCTCCCATGAACTCTTGCATTCATCACCTTCTTTAGCAGACAGCCATTCTCCATTCTCTCAACATGGCCAAACCACCTCAACACATTCATATCCACTCTAGCCGCTAACTCATTTCTCACACCCGTTCTCACCCTCACCACCTCGTTCCTGACCCTATCTACTCGAGATACACCAGTCATACTCCTCAGACACTTCATCTCAAACACATTCAATTTCTGTCTCTCCATCACTTTCATTCCCCACAACTCCGATCCATACATCACAGTTGGTACAATCACTTTCTCATATAGAACTCTCTTTACATTCATGCCCAACCCTCTATTTTTTACTACTCCCTTAACTGCCCCCAACACTTTGCAACCTTCATTCACTCTCTGACGTACATCTGCTTCCACTCCACCATTTGCTGCAACAACAGACCCCAAGTACTTAAACTGATCAAGACATTAGATACAGCACAGGAATTTGGCAACTCACAAAGGGCAATCTTCCTTAGGATACTGCAATATATGTTGAGAGGACTATAGTTAATTCTTTTTAGTCAGGCAGATTTGCATCGACTCGCAGGGGTGCCCTTTTAGCTCGGAAAAGTTTCGTGCTCGCTGATTGGTTGAGCAAGATAATTCTAACCAATCAAATAGCAGGAAACTTTCCGAGCTAAAAGGGCACTGCTGCGAGTTGGTGCAAATGCTCCTCATTAAAAAAAATCTGAGTATAGTTATGATCAACATTGTTGCCTTGATCTCTGACAAACTTTATAAAATTGCACATAGTTTGAGGAAATAATGGTAGTCAGTCTATTATCTGGAGACATCACAAGTTGACACACACTGCTTGTCAAAGGAACATCAGATGAGAAAAACTGGAATGAGGTACATTAATCCTAAAGGATTCGAGAAATCGGGGAAAGAGCAACTGCAAATGACTAGAGCTAAGAAGTAAAATCAAGCTGCATGGTTTTAAGCAGATACATCCAATATCTTGATTACCAGTCATGGGTGGTATATTTTCCAAGATTGATGCTTCAGAGATTACTGGTAATAATAGTTGGAAGAAAAGCAGGTATTGAAGGTTGAGGCATACTAACATCAAAGGAAAAGAAAACAACCTGAATTGATAGAGGCATGGCATGGCATCCAAAAGGGCTCCCTAGAGGGGAACCATAAGCGCTTCTCAACTGGAAAACAGCGAGCTTCTGTTGGAGCATGCTCAATGACTGGTGATACAGAAGTAATGAGAGGATCAACCTCAAGTGTAGGTTGATCCGTTTCGGTAATGAAAACAGAATGGTCTGTTTTTTCAGGCATCACACCTGTTACAACACTTGATCATCATCCTTCCTCTTCTCCCCTTGGGGAAATTATGAACGAAGGAGCAGGCAGGGGATTTTCAGGAGTCTGAAGAAGAGACCTCGAAGATGATGATTCCAAAGGAGAACACTCACCCTTGGCTCTTTTTCTTCTTCCTACCATGAAATTTCTTACATTGGAGGACAACCACTCCCCCCTACACATAACACAAGGAAATTCGGACAAGCAGTGATGGTCCCTGCATGATGAACATGAAGAATGAGGATCAACATGCTCACAACTCTTATACATTCCACAATGATGTCCATCAACACCAGGACAAGTATGCATCGCAGTCACGTTCTTTGCAATCATACTGAAAAGGACAAAAAACAATTAACAAAAAAAAAAAATGGTTGGGAGGCTTCCAGAACCTCTAGTATTCTTCATAACAGTTTCCAGCTCGTGCTAAGAGTATACTTCTTTCCTGAATTAATAAGAGGAACAGGAAGTGACCAAACAAGACAGGCAGAGACTGTGTGTCTATTATCTTACTCTGCTTATGAAATTTAGTAAACTAGTGCTCTGTTCCTTACATGCTGAGCCTATGGTGTGTTTAATAGCATAACATTTTGGTTATACTTGATAAGGATACAAAATATATTAAAAAAGCACTTCAACCAAGGTAATTGGACACCTTGGCAACAGTTTTTCCATCTGATATCTAATGGGTATTAGTTTTATATTAAAAACAAGATCTATTAAAAGTTTGGCCTGAATAGTCTCTTCAGGTCCAATACCAGGCTATATAATTCAAACATAAGATCAAATATTAAATATTGATATTTTTGGGAAGGAATGTAAATGATAGAAAATATTTCACTCATCATTCTAGCAAATATAAATATATATATATATTTCTCTTAAATATCCAATCAAAATATGCTTTAGTGCTTTCTAGTATATATTACAACTAAAAAATAATAAATACAGTACAGTATTATTCTATTATAATTCAAAAGGATAAGTTATAGGCAAAAGAAAACTTATCGAAATACATGGTAAAGTGCATCAATTTAAAATAAAAACTTCCTCTATCAAATGCGCTCAACATAAATTTATTATAAATTATACACAGTATAACAAGCAAAAATTTAATCTTAAACTTATATTAGCTGCACTGAATTTTATATCAATTTGTTAAGTTCTAGAAAATATTAATGTTTAAATGAAAGATATGTCAACAGGGCAAATTGAAAGAAAGTTTATATTGCAGTATTCTTGAATGGAACCATTTACATAATGCAATCCAATATAAAAGACCACTTATAATAAGCAACAATAAAAAAAATTTGACAAACTTTCTTTAATTCTATTATTTTACGTAATGACTATTACAGAACTGAAAATGTGAGAGGCATGTTTTTTATTTTTTAATTCTTGGTAAAAATATTAAATCTCCTAATTTTTAAAATGCCAATGTAATAGGAAAAATAATGGTCTTGATAAAGGGAAGTCTTGAAGAGGAAGTTCTTTGATGTAATTAGATGTTTCAACAAGAGCATCAGAGTTCTGGAGGAGAGAGACAGGTAGAAAGATCCATTTCCAAACAAAAAAAGCTATATCACTGAAAATTTCTTTATGGTTTAATTCTACATTCACTGGTGATATGAAAACACTAGCAATTCTTTTGAAAATTTTGAACTATCTTATTTCGATACCAAAACCTCTGCATTACTATAGACAAAAATTTCCATGATACACCATAGTTGTTTCTATGCAAATGCAAACATTTTGTCCAGGAAATAGGAGATGACTTCAGCGTGAGCTGTAACGGTCATGAAATTCTTAGGATTGTAGGTTACGACAGGTGGGGGAGTAAGATTGTCTCTCACACCTGCCCATCAGAAACCTGTCGCTTTTTTACTTTGACTGCATGGAAGGATGTACTGATATTGCTCTTACATTTTTTGCTTAATGTTAGATTTTATGCTAAAATTTCAGTTAGTTGGTTGTGGCCTAATAAAAAGGCATGTGGAAGGCTTATGGCTAAAGTAACCATTGATCCACAGGTAATTTGCGCCTTATGTCGGGGGTACGACTGTTTGTAGTCTTAACACTGAAGGTTTTGGGCTTCCCCCCATTGAGAAAGTTTGGAAAGAATAAGTTAATGCTGAAAAAGCATCTTGGTTCATTCCTTCCTCTCCTCAGTTTGCACCTTATGTTACTTGGAAGGGACGGAAGACTCATCTAAGCTTGATGTGTACAGTAGTTCAGTCTGTGCAAAGGTCTCTGCCTCCCCCTTTCAGGGATTTACTATATCCCAGCCTTGAGACGTCCAGATAGTTGTGTATTTTGGCTCTTTAGGTCTTCTGTGTACACAGTGTCAAGTGTTTGCTTGGCTGTGCCACATTCATTCCAGTGTCTGGGATTCCAGTATGATGCACAGTATGACAGTGTGCATGCTCAGTTCTCTAGTGACCAAGACCCCAAGTGTAAATGGCCCCTGTTAAAGCACAATCTGTGAGGATGGCCAGGTTAGATATATTGTTCACTCCTCTTTCCCCTCCTCCAATTCTCTATTTTTTTTTTTTTTTTCCTCAACCCAAGGGGGGTGTGTCCAGGACCCAAGAACATACAGCATCTGCCAGGTAAAAGTGGAATGCGAGCGTCTAACTTCCTCCTCCCTTTATGGATATAGGAGGGCAACCTCGCTCTTTACCCAGTCTCGCAGTACTTCAATGACACTAAAGGAAAGGATGGCACAGCTCAATGGAAAAATGCCAGCCCCTGCGCTTGCATGGGAGGGAGCGTAGTTTTGAGTTTTTGGATAACTGGTACCTACTTCGCCATGTTTCCAAGCTTTGAATCTGGCTGGACACTTGACTTCCAGTTACTTGAAGGAAAGGTACACAATACCTTTTCAGTCACCGCCAGGGAATGTTCTGCTGCTAACCTGTTTCAACATCGTTCAATGTACATCATCCAAACAATCATACTGCAGGGGAAGGAACAACCCCCAGAGTGGGCTGGCAAGCCTTCGGTTGTATAGAGGGACGAGGAGGTTCAGGGTTCTCAGCAGGGCCTAAAGGGACCAAACCCCAATCAGGTCCTAACAGAAGAGGAGTGCTTTTTCTTGAAGGTTCTTGCACTCACTTGGCAAGGCAACCATAGAGTTGGAATTAATGCTGGGGAAGAATGCACTCACAGTTGTGGACTCTTCCTGTTGCAGTAGTAGTCTGGGGAGTGGATAATAATCATCAACTCTCCACTGGACTGGTTTATTTACTAGAGTGCATTTAAGATGGAAACGCTACGTCCCATAACGTCTTCATCAGAGATAGAGGCTATGTACTTTCAGATACCCATCCATTAAGCCTCCCAGAAGTACCTACCATCCTCGAAGGATTATGTATTTGTTAGAGGCCCTGTACTAAAGACTGTTCACTCGCATGTTCATTCTGGTGAGGGTTGGGGCCATTGGCAGGGGACAAAGTCTCTTCAATTATATTGCCGGTTGGCTGAACCTGGCCTCCTTTTGAGTGCTAGATCTAATCACTTTCTGTTGCTATTGGGGATCATGATAACCCGGGCGAATTTAGGTCTCACCCAAGCAGAGAATGACCTACCTGAGGATGCTGATTGACCTGACGGCAGATTCTTTTCATTGAGCAATTGCTTTAGCAGGATCTGAGTAGTAGTGTAAACATTCCTGATCAAACAGGAACTTGACACTCGGCTTTGGCAACAACATGCCGGCCATCTGTCATCATAGGAGAAGTTAGTGCTCTATCGACGTCTGCACCAGAGATCGCTTCAGTGGTATCTGATGTGTCAAAGGTTAGGAGGCCAGACTCCTTGCCGTCGCAACTATTTTGTTGACAATTTTAACAGCCGTTCCATATCGTATATCACACCCAACCATCTGACGAGGGATTTAGTTGTAATCTCCCGCTTGAACAGTCCGTCTGGAGCCATCTCGGTAACAACTAATGTTCTCTCTCCTACCAGGCTGAATACCCAAGTTTTACTTGCAATTCAAATCAACGCAGCTGGAGGAGTAACATATGCACATTTTGTGCAGCATATTACCTGTCATTAAAGTACTGTACATGCAAGAATTTTTTTTTTTCATTAATTCTAGATGTAAAAATTATATTCTACATTGGCAACCTTGTAACTGCACATTTTTTAAAACTAAAATCAGGGAGATAATTTTGACGAATTACTAAAAACATTCTATTCAGTTATTTCATTAGTGAAAAATCTTATATCAAACAATCAGACACTACCATACAAACCAACAATTAGGAATTTGATTCAGGATATACCACAGGTCCTCCTTTCTCAACCCAGTCTTCAAATGATCCAACATACAACCTGGAAAAATATAGAAAGGTTAGCTGATAAGATTGGCTAATTTAGCAATGAATTATTAAGCACCAGGAGAGTTTGGATCCAAATCCAAAATCTGCATGCTAATCTAAACATCATACCTATCCTCAATGCTGTATGATTATCCATATCGTAAGATCTAACCATATCTCTATTCTATTGAAGGAAATGCCTGACTGTGTATAGTCTAATTTGGATAGTGTTAAGTTTCTACATTTCTTCTTTTATGATAAAAAAAAAATTCATATCAGTTGTTAAGTTCAATGCTTGATTCAGTTCTTGAGCATTTAAGATTAGACTTTAATTTTTAACTTGTATTTGATACATCAGAAATTTTTCAGTATTGAGAAACCTTCAGCAGATCAATTCTGTTCTTAGGATATGGTTTGGAAGTATAAGAGAGGGCCAATTTATACATAGCAGTAGTGAATAGAATGGGCTTAAAAACTTACTATGAAGACTACTTTTCATTTGACATTGGCTTCACCCAAGGAAACTATTGAACTTCAAACTATCTAGGCATGTGAAATTTACTATGGATAAAGTAATTCTATCTCTTTCACCAAGTTTAAGGCTGAAAGTTCTTTCAAGATAAAAAAAAATTTGCCTCATCATTGTCATTTTCCTTTCTTAGGACATGTAGAGGACAGTTTAACTACATTTTCCCCAGTTGCATTTAAGTGCTAAATGGCCACACAGGCCCCTGCACTTGGATTTATTGGTGAAATTCCTACATGCATGCAATCCATAAAGATAAGAGGACAGCTCAGAGAATGTCATGTGGGAAGAAGGGGTGATAAGAGTACGCAATATTATTATTACAAGCAAGACTATAACCATAGTTGGAAAAGCAAGATGCTATAAGCCCAGGGGTTCCATGAGGGAAAAATAGCCTGGTGAGGAAAGGAAACAAGGAAATGAATAAGCTACAAGAGAAGAATAAAAATAAATTAAATCCTTCAAACATAAACTATAGACTTGAAAAACAAAAAGTGGAAGAGAAATAAGATAGAACAGCATGCACAAGTGTACCCTCAAACAAGACAACTCTAAACCAAAATAGTGGAAGGCCTTGGTACAGAGGCTATGGCACTACCCAAGACTAGAGAACAATGGTTTGATTTGGAAGTGTCTTGGAAAAGCTCCTTACCATAGCTAAAGAGTCTCTTCTACCCTTACCAAGAGGAAAGTAGCCACTGAACAATTACATTACAGTAGTTAACCCCTTGAGCAAAGAAGAATTGTTTGGTAATTATCAGGTGCATAAGGACCGAGGAGAATGTGGTAAGAATAGGCCGGACTACTCGGTGTATGTGTAGGCAAAGACAAAATGTGCCCTAACCAGAGAGAGGGATCCAATATAGTACTATCTGGTCAGTCAAAGGACCAAATAATTAGTATCTCCAAATAATTAGTATCTCAATGGGTGGCTGGTGCCCTATCCAACCTACTAAACTGGATTGAAGAGAAAAACTGATAAGGTGGAATCAATTTTTTAATTACAGTATATTAGGCAATTCTGAAATCCAACAAAATTTGGGCAATTCTGCTGAACTGTACGAGTATACAGCACTCGTAAAGACTGCAGTGATTGGGTCACTCATATAATACAAATATGGCTTATAAATGAATGATGGGTTTGTGATGAAAAAAAAAAAAAAAACTATCAATATCATATTCTCCAAGTGTTTTATGATAGTTCACTCAAAGACTACAAATTTGGGCTATAAATGAATTTGTTTGTGATGAGAAAAAAAAACTAAAGTACATCAAGATGCCCCTAGTGTTTTATACTAGTAAATGCACTTCATGTCCAACAAATAACATTTGCAGAAATTGGCTATAATGTAAAAATAATCTAGATTGTATTAACAAAACATGACAGTCTAAGTCTACTTTTGGTTTCTTACAAAATATTTTTCTCCTAGATTACTTTCATTCAAAAACTTTAAATATGTTATTTTGATAATAAAATAAATTTTTGAATATACTTACCCGGTGATTATATAAGCTGCAGCTCTGCTGCTCGACAGAAAACTCTACGGAAAAAATCCGCCAGCGATCGCTATGCAGGTAGGGGGTGTACTTCAACAGCGCCATCTGTCGTCCAGGTACTCAGTACTCATTGTAAACAAAGAACTCAATTTTCTCCTCGGTCCACTGCGTCTCTATTGGGGAGGAAGGGAGGGTCCTTTAATATATAATCACCGGGTAAGTATATTCAAAAATTTATTTTATTATCAAAATAAAATTTTTCAATATTTAACTTAGCCGGTGATTATATAAGCTGATTCACACCCAGGGGGGTGGGTAGAGACCAGCAATAAATGTTTACATTATTATGAGCTAAGGATTTTTTATTTCATTTTAGAAGTTATCAAAATAACAAAAATAAAATAAATAGGTACCTGGTAAGGAAGTCGACTTGAACAATTACTCTGCCTTTTTAAGAACGTCTTCCTTACGGAGCCTCGCGATCCTCTTAGGATGCTGAGCGACCCCTAGGATCTGAAGTATGAAGGGTTGCAACCCATACCACAGGACCTCATCAAAACCTCTAATCTAGGCGCTTCTCAAGAAAAGAATTTGACCACCCGCCAAATCAACCAGGATGCGAAAGGCTTCTTAGCCTTCCGGACAACCCAAAAACAACAATAAAAACATTTCAAGAGAAAGATTAAAAAGGTTATGGAATTAGGGGATTGTAGTGGTTGAGCCCTCACCCACTACTGCACTCGCTGCTACGAATGGTCCCAGGGTGTAGCAGTTCTCGTAAAGAGACTGGACATCTTTAAGATAAAAAGACGCGAACACTGACTTGCTTCTCCAATAGGTTGCGTCCATTATACTTCGCAGAGATCTATTTTGTTTAAAGGCCACTGAAGTTGCGACAGCTCTAACTTCATGTGTCCTTACCTTCAGCAAAGCTTGGTCTTCCTCACTCAGATGGGAATGAGCTTCTCGTATTAACAGTCTGATAAAATAGGATAAAGCATTCTTTGGCATAGGCAAAGATGGTTTCTTAACTGAACACCATAAAGCTTCTGACTGTCCTCGTAAAGGTTTAGTTCGTCTTAAATAGAACTTAAGAGCTCTCACAGGGCATAAGACTCTTTCTAGTTCATTTCCAACCATATTCGATAGGCTTGGAATATCGAACGATTTCGGCCAAGGACGAGAGGGTAGCTCGTTTTTGGCTAGAAAACCAAGTTGTAGAGAACATGTAGCCGTTTCAGATGAAAATCCGATGTTCCTGCTGAAGGCGTGAATCTCACTGACTCTTTTAGCTGTGGCTAAGCAAACCAGGAAAAGTCTTTAAAGTGAGATCTTTAAAGGAGGCTGATTGTAGCGGCTCGAACCTTTCTGACATGAGGAATCTCAGTACCACGTCTAAATTCCAACCAGGTGTAGCCAAACGACGCTCCTTCGTGGTCTCAAAAGACTTAAGGAGGTCCTGTAGATCTTTGTTGTTGGAAAGATCTAAGCCTCTGTGACGGAAGACTGATGGCAACATGCTTCTGTAACCCTTGATAGTGGGAGCTGAAAGAGATCGTTCTTTCCTCAGGTATAAAAGGAAGTCAGCTATTTGAGTTACAGAGGTACTGGTCGAGGATACAGATACTGACTTGCACCAGTTTCGGAAGACTTCCCACTTCGATTGGTAGACTCTAAGGGTGGATGTCCTCCTTGCTCTAGCAATCGCCCTGGCTGCCTCCTTCGAAAAGCCTCTAGCTCTCGAGAGTCTTTCGATAGTCTGAAGGCAGTCAGACGAAGAGCGTGGAGGCCTTGGTGTACCTTCTTTACGTGTGGCTGACGTAGAAGGTCCACCCTTAGAGGAAGAGTTCTGGGAACGTCCACTAGCCATCGAAGTACCTCGGTGAACCATTCTCTCGCGGGCCAGAGGGGAGCAACTAACGTCAACCTTGTCCCTTCGTGAGAGGCGAACTTCTGCAGTACCTTGTTGACAATCTTGAACGGGGGGAATGCATATAGGTCTAGATGTGACCAATCTAGGAGAAAGGCATCTATATGAACTGCTGCTGGGTCCGGGATTGGTGAGCAATATATTGGGAGCCTCTTGGTCATCGAGGTTGCGAAGAGATCTATGGTAGGCTGGCCCCATGTGGCCCAAAGTCTCTTGCACACATCCTTGTGTAGGGTCCATTCTGTTGGAATGATTTGTCCCTTCCGACTGAGGCAATCTGCCATGACATTCAAGTTGCCTTGGATGAACCTCGTTACTAGTGAAATGTTTAGATCTTTTGACCAGGTGAGGAGGTCCCTTGCGATCTCGTACAACATCATAGAGTGGGTCCCTCCTTGCTTGGAGATGTACGCCAAAGCCGTGGTGTTGTCCGAGTTCACCTCCACCACTTTGCCTTGAAGGAGAGACTTGAAGCTTTTCAAGGCCAGATGAACTGCCAGTAGCTCCTTGCAGTTGATATGCATTGTCCTTTGACTCGAGTTCCAAGTTCCCGAGCATTCCCGACCGTCTAATGTCGCGCCCCAGCCCATGTCCGATGCGTCCGAGAAGAGTACGTGGTTGGGAGTCTGAACAGCCAGGGGCAGACCCTCTCTGAGGCTGATACTGTCCTTCCACCAAGTCAGGGAAGACTTCATCTTCTCGGAAATGGGGATCGAGACCGCTTCTAGCGTCTTGTCCTTTTTCCAGTAAACAGCTAGGTGATATTGAAGAGGACGGAGGTGTAGTCTTCCTAACGATACGAACTGTTCCAGGGATGATAGTGTCCCTATCAGACTCATCCACTGCCTGACTGAACATCGTTCCTTCTTCAGCATGTTCTGGATGCATAACTGGGCTTGACTTGTTCTGGGGGCCGACGGAAAAGCCCGAAAAGCTAGACTGTGAATCTCCATCCCTAAATACACAATAGTTTGGGATGGGACCACTTGAGACTTTTCCATATTGACCAGGAGACCCAATTCCTTGGTCAGATCTAGAGTCCACTTTAGATCCTTCAGACAGCGACGACTGGAAGAAGCTCTTAGAAGCCAGTCGTCCAAATAGAGGGAGGCTCTGATGTCTGCTAAATGAAGGAATTTGGCTACATTCCTCATCAGCCTCGTAAACACAAGAGGAGCTGTGCTTAGGCCAAAGCACAGGGCTTGAAACTGGTAGACAACCTTTTCGTAAACAAATCTCAGAAAAGGTTGGGAGTCTGGGTGGATGGGGACGTGAAAGTATGCGTCCCTTAGGTCTAAAGAGACCATCCAGTCTTCCCTTCTGACCGCTGCTAGAACGGACTTTGTGGTCTCCATGGAGAACGTCTGCTTTGTGACAAAGACATTCAGAGCACTGACGTCTAGCACCGGCCTCCACCCTCCTGTCTTCTTTGCCACTAAGAAGAGACGGTTGTAGAAGCCCGGGGTTTGATGGTCCAGGACTTTGACTACCGCTCCCTTTTCTAGTAAGAGAGACACCTGTTTCAATGCTCGTCTCTTGTCTTCCTCTCTGTACCTGGGAGAGGGATCGATGGGAGACGTTGCTAGAGGGGGTTTTCGTACAAACGGGATCTTGTACCCCTCTCTGAGCAACTTCACAGATTGTGCATCTGCGCCTCTCTTCTCCCAGGTCTGCCAGAAGTTCTTGAGTCTGGCTCCCACTGCTGTCTGAAGAAGCTGGCAGTCAGACTCTGCCTTTAAAGGACTTGGTTCCTTTTTTCTTCCCACGTCTCCCTTCGGCACGAGCACCTCCTCTGCTGGAGGCTCTGCCACGAAAGGGCGGAATAAATCGGGACGCTGGAGTGTCCATCCTTGGTCTAGCTGACAAGGTAGGCAAAGGGGTGGCTTTGCGGGCAGAGGACGCAACCAGGTCATGGGTGTCCTTCTGTATCAAAGAAGCAGCAATCTCCTTAATCAAGTCCTCTGGAAAAAGGCACTTAGAGAGAGGAGCAAACAGAAGTTCGGATCTTTGACAAGGTGTCACTCCAGCTGACAGGAAAGAGCAAAGGTTCTCACGCTTCTTGAGGACTCCGGATACGAACGATGCAGCAAGCTCATTAGACCCGTCACGTATGGCCTTGTCCATGCAGGACATGATGAGCAAGGAAGTCTTCTTCTCTGTCGGGGAGATCTTCCTGCTCAAAGCTCCCAGACACCAGTCTAAAAAGTTGAAGACCTCGAAGGCTCTAAAGATCCCTTTCAACAGGTGGTCTAGGTCCGAAGATGACCAACATATCTTAGAGCGTCTCATGGCTAGCCTGCGGGGAGAGTCTACAAGGCTTGAGAAGTCGCCCTGGGCAGAGGCAGGAACTCCCAAGCCGAGAACTTCTCCCGTGGCATACCAGACGCTCGATCTGGAAGAGAGTCTAGCAGGGGGAAACGTAAAGGCTGTCTTCCCTAGACTCTTTTTGGACTGCATCCATTCTCCTATCACTCGTAAAGCTCTCTTGGACAAGCGTGCGAGGACGAGTCTAGTAAAGGCAGGCGAGGATGACGGCGTACCTAATACAAACTCTGACGGAGGAGAGCGCGGAGCCACAGACACAAACTGGTCCGGAAACATCTCTTTGAACAGAGCAAGAACTTTTCTAAAGTCCAAAGAGGGTTGCGTGGACTTAGGCTCGTCAAGGTCCGAATGTGGTTCATCAACGTGTGCCGCATCGTCATCATCAGAAAGTCCATCATCCGAGTATTGAGGAGGAAGCGGCAATGGAGTAGGTAACGGCTGGTTAGCTGAGTCCGGTCGCACGGGTGCACGCGTGACTGAACCGGACGCAACGTCATGGAACTGTTGCCCAGTCTGTGAGCTGGCAACAACCATAGCAGCGCGGGGACGCACAGCGTCTACTCCAGACTGTCTAGTCTGATGTGGGTGAGCAGAGGCAACCACACTGGGTTGCGGAGGTTGACGCACAGCGTCAAAACAAAACAACTCTTGACGGTTGTTGTACCTCGCGAACGTCAACGGAAGGTTCCGTGCGTCGCTGAACGTCAACATGCGGCTGGCAGGGCACACTGGAACGCATGGGTGGCGGGACTCTCTCAGCTGGAGTGCGCAAGAAGGTCGCCTCAGCGTCCACAGGACGCACAACCGAGTGTGTGGTTGGTTGTAGGCAAGAGGTTGGTGCAGCAGCAACCTTCTCCGCACGAAAGTCCTGCATCAGAGACGTTAACTGGGACTGCATGGTCTGCAGCAAAGACCACTTAGGGTCTGCAGGAGCAGGTGCGGCGACAGACGGTGTAACTGCCTGAAGCGGTACCGCTTTGCCTCTCTTAGGAGGTGAGCAGTCATCGGAAGACTGCAGCGAGTCCGAACTGACCCAGTGGCTACAACTGGGCCGTTGGACTTGCGCGGAAGGGACCGACTTGCGCTTAAGTGGTCGTGAGACCTTGGTCCATGGTTTCTTACGAGAAACCTCTTCCGCAGACGAGGAATAAATGGGCTCTCTCGTCTTTGTGTGGGTGGGGCGATCTTGGGTAGATACGCCCGAAACCACGGAGGGAACGTCTGTTCGCTGATTAAAGCCTCTCGAACCCATTGGTCATACGACATTGCTTCTCCCCTGGACTTGGGAGCTTGCAAGAGGTCCCGGACTAGGAGGACGACAGGCACGAACAGACGAACCCTCAAGCGCAACACTATCCACAACACTATCACTCACTTTACCACTTCCCACTGCACTTTTACACTTCAGCTCCTTGACGTCCGCCATAAGCTGGTTACGGTCACTAGCCAGGGACTCAACTCTCTCACCCAGAGCTTGGATGGCACGCATCATGTCAGCCATCGAAGGTTCCTGAGTGCCGGAAGGGGGATTAGGAGCAACCACTACAGGGGAAGGAATAGGTTGTGGGGCATGAGGAGAGGAAAAATCAACAGAACGAGATGAACTTCTCCTGACTCTCTCTAGCCTACGTGTATATTTTTGGAATTCGATAAAATCGAATTCCGAAAGCCCAACGCATTCCTCACATCGATCTTCCAATTGACAGGTTTTATCCCGACAATTGGAACAAACGGTGTGAGGATCGATAGAGGCCTTCGGAAGACGCCTTGAACAGTCCCTAGCATTACACTTCCTGAATTTTGGGACTTGAGAAGGGTCAGCCATTTTGAATTGGTCAAAGGGGAATTCAAAAACTATCCAAAGTCATCAACAAATAATCCGATATAAAAAAAAGAATGCAAGGATTTATTGAAGAGAGAGCCTGCACAGCGAAAGCTCAAAACTAGAATAGTGTACTTCACCAAATAGTTGTGAAAACAAATCCAGTTAGCAACAGCGAATTAGTAGGTCTTGCCGGTAGCACGACAGAGAGAAAATTGAGTTCTTTGTTTACAATGAGTACTGAGTACCTGGACGACAGATGTCGCTGTTGAAGTACACCCCCTACCTGCATAGCGATCGCTGGCGGATTTTTTCCGTAGAGTTTTCTGTCGAGCAGCAGAGCTGCAGCTTATATAATCACCGGCTAAGTTAAATATTGAAAAAACAGTAGTTTCAATATCTCTTGAATTGTTATCTAAGAATTTTAGGTCACAAAACAATGTACCAAGAGTTATACAATTAACATCATATACTATTTAAAAAAAACTATGGCAGTAATAATACTAACAAATATTGTAACACTAACCTGACATTCTTGTAACCAACACCCATCATTGCCAACTGAGCAGTTCTGCCTCTAACACCACCCAGGCATGATACAACAAGTGGATCGTCCAAAGCTGGTTTCTTGAACCCAAATCTCCTTGCAAATTTCTCTTCAGGAAACATTATAATAGGCCCTAGTGCTTCCACTGCAAAAGAACATGTTGAATATTTATTCTCTAATCATATTAATGTTGATAAGTTCTTTACAAAGTAAAATGATTTCCATACTCGATAGCAAACCAAAGTTTTATATGTATCCAATACGACTACTTTAATATACTGTACTGTAAAACCATTTAAACACGCTGTTAATGAAGGTTCTTGAATGAAGTGATGCTGTTATATAGAGACGAAGAAAAGGAGTGACTTGGCTATTTATGGGGAGCAGCCTTAATAATCTAAGAAACTACTGCCTCTGGTCAATGATCCCCAACCGAGTAATTTATGGAGTGTGACCAGGTTTTTACCTACGATTGTGGTTGGTGTGAACTCTTCATTAGCGAAGTTTTGGTTTGTTTTCTATTATGGATAAATGTTGCAAACTTCTAACAACAGGCTCGTGATGGTCAGAGAGGACATAGCTGAAGGTGATCTTAATGAGTGGGTAAATGAGGGTGGTGGAGGTCCTAAGTATCAGATAATATCTGATAAGATCATAGTTGCTATTGGTACACCAGTTGCTGATAGGAATAATATTACTCCTATGCATTCAGATACAGCAGATTTCAAGGAGTATTCAGCATCCTCAATGAGTTTACTGACCATCAAAATAATGACAAAGAATAGTTAGAAGAGGATCAGGTCAACACTTTATTCTTCAATACGCAAGTCTCTATCTAGATACCAAGCCACTTCCCCCAATTTTGGGGGGTAGCTGACATCAAACAAATGAAAAAAAGGGGACCTTTCCTCTCTACGCTCCTCCAAGCCTGACGAGGGACTCAACCGAGTTCAGCTGGTACTGCTAGGGTGCCAAAGTCCACCATCCCCCGTTATCCACCATAGATGAAGCTTCATAAGCTGAATCCCCTACTGCTGCTACCTCCGTGGTCATCCAAGGCAACCGGAGGAAACAGCAGGGCCTACCGGAACTGCGTCACAATCTCTCGCTATTCATTCTTATTTCTAGAACGCTCTCTTGCTTCTCTCACATCTATCCTCCTATCACCCAGAGCTTACTTCACTCCATCCATCCACCCAAACCTTGGCCTTCCTCTTGTACTTCTCCCATCAACTCTTGCATTCATCACCTTCTTTAGCAAACAGCCATTTTCCATTCTTTCAACATGGCCAAACCACCTCAACACATTCATATCCACTCTAGATGCTAAATCTTTTCTTACACCCGTTCTCACCTTCACTACTTCATTCCTAACACTATCTACTCGAGATACACCAGCCATACTCCTCAGACACTTCATCTCAAACACATTCAATTTCTGTCTCTCCATCACTTTCATTCCCCAGAACTCCATCCATACATCACAGTTGGTACAATCACTTTCTCATACAGAACTCTCTTTACAGTCTTGCCTAACCTTCTATTCTTTACCACTCTCTTCACTGCCCCCAACACTTTGCATCCTTCATTCACTCTCTGACGTACATCTGCTTCCACTCCACTATTTCTTCAACAACAGACCCCAAGTACTTAAACCAATCTACTTCTTCAAGTAACTCTCCATTCAACATGATATTCAACCTCGCACCATCTTCCCTTCTCGTACATCTCATAACCTTACTCTTACCCACATTAACTCTCAACTTCCTTCTCTCACAAACCCTTCCAAATTCTGTCACTAATCAGCAAAGCTTCTCTTCTGAGTCTGTAACCAGTACAGTATCATCCGCAAATAACAACTGATTTACCTACAATTCATGATCATACTCGTCAATCAGTTTCAATCCTCGTCCAAGCATTCGAGCATTCACCTCTCTCACCACTCCATCAACAGCAAAAAAAAAAAAAAAAAGAAAAGTAAACTACTAAGGTGCATAGGCAGTGGTAAGCCTTCTTTCTGTTGAAACAATAAAAAAAGCTTTGCATTTGTTATTTTTTCTTAATGTCACAATCCTTGTTTTCATTTCAAATGAGATATTTTCGCTTACCCGTTTAAATTTTCTTTAACAGCACTTCGGTCTGTATAAAGTTACACACTAGTTCCTATACGGTGCTGTACGCCTTCAAGAGAATCAAAACAAGGTTGACAGATTTAGCACATTTTTCTTCATAGTACATACCTATTGTATTATATTTTCAGTTTATGCTGTATATACCGCTAATATTTTTGTAATGAATGCATATTCATTAACTGATTTCATAAATAAATTCAAAATTAGATTTTCATTTTTTATGATAAGGGTTCAATGTTGAGACCGACGTAAGGCCGGGTAAATGGCATAACAAGGATTTTATCTTTATGTTTACTTCAAAGGGAAAAAACCCTAGATGGCGACCCTTTTGTATCCATCTAAATGCGCATTTGTCTCCTCTCCAGCTGTTTCATACAATTCACTTAATTAAGAAATATGATAAAAGGCCATTCAGCACTGTATAATACAAATTGATCAATCATACCCGTACACTCACACAATTTTGCATCATTTCAATCCTTAAAATCAATCTCAGACAGTCATCACAATCTCTTTCAGCTTGCAATACATATCCTCTTCAATATCATCCGGAAAACGTTAGTCAACAAGTAAATGACATCACAGTCTTTGCAGAACACATATCAAGCAGGTTGTGTTCACATGCTTTCTTGGCTGAAGACAAGTGGGGACTAGTGGTACAGTACTTTCAAATATTGTCTACACAACAGCTGGAATACAGTGTTGCCAATTTATATATTAAATCTTGGTGTTGCAATATTAAAAATAATACAAGTTTCTACCTCGTGGCTTATAAGGATTGTACATACATCAATAGATGTCTGTTGGATACTGACATAATAGTTCATGTGTACATCACTGGATATACCCATCAAGTAAAGGTTAACTGAATGTTTACTTTAAAATAAATCCTTAAGAGTTCATATCGCATATTATCTAAAAATTCCAAAACCTGGGGCCCTTGGAATGTAATGACTGCCAATAATGAGGTTTTATTGTATATATACAGTAGTACCCTATTTAAGTCATTTCGGCATACGTCGATTCCGACTTTACATTGGTTATCCTTGAATATTGAATGGAAAGATAAAATCCATGTTAAGCTGTTTTAAGCGACCTGACGTCAGTCTCAATATTAAACCATTACAACATAAAAGAGGAAAAAAATATTCTACTTGTGAAATAAGTAGAGGAAATATATATAATATGCTTTCATTATTAAAATACTGTATTAGTGGTATACATAGTATAAACAGAAAATATAATTACCACATTAATATAAAGGAAAACAAGCACTACACCTGAACATTTTTTTTGACTCAAATATTCTATAAAACATGGAAGTTCGTAGAGATTTAGTAAGTTCAGTATATGAGAATCCTCAATTTGCAGCCTAACTCAACAAAAAACATGCAGACTATTGCTCACTCCAGCTGGACTCAGTAGTCTGGGAGACAGACAGTGGTACACATATGGGTTGGTTTGGACATCTATCCCTTTACTGCCTTCAATCTCCTCATGTAGGTCATACAAGCATCAACAAACACCATGAGTATGATTCACTAACTTCCTGGATCACCATCAGAGGAACCTTTTAAAGTAGTTGCATTTTTTTGAAGCCAAAGTTACTAAAAATGTCCTATCTTAAAATTAACTGCAGATAACTTTACTCCTCATTTCCTCCTCCCCTGGATTTTAAAATGCTCCACCTGAAGTTTGGTGTCTTTCATAATCCTTCCTAAACAGCTATTCAAGCAACATACTATTATTTAGACAAATCCCCTAATAATAAAGTGACCACCATGTTCCTTTCCTGTACTAGGGTGGTTGATTTTCTGGTACACATTTCTGTTCTCAAATTCGAACTGCTTGAAATGGTGTGAAAGGGAATTATATTTTCTCTCAATAGATTTAAGGTAACATACGATTAATAGGTTGGTTTATATGAAAAATGTTTTAAATATACATGAAAAAAAAATTATTTCATATATAAGCATTAAGAAAAAAAAATTTCAAAACCTGGTACCAAACACTCTTCAGTACTTACACACAATGTTTTTTGATTTAGGAATCATCCCTTCTTCTAATCGCTCTTTGGGCAAACGAACATCAATTAATGTTATTTCATCTGCTTCTAATTTCTTTTGTAACTCAAAGAAATCAATATCTGAAAAGAATATCAAGACAGAAACATTAGATGAAAATTGAATATAAAGTCCCTTGCTACAAACAACACATCAATTTACAATACCCTTTCATGCAGTCAGCAGTTCCCTATGACATATCCAAAAAGACAGAAGAGTTATCGCAACTGTAATGATAAGCATCCAAGGAAATCATGACCCATTGTTGAAGTTACCTTAAAACTTTCCTCATTCACTCTCCCATATTCTGAAACAAGTTTTCTCGTGATTTACACCTTTTTGCATAAATATAAGTACATACTGTAGTTAGGAAAGGCAGTAAGTGTTTCCTCAGGACATGAGCGAAATTAAACAAAGGATAAGCATGGGATGAAGAGATTTTGGTAAACAAAATGAGATTATGAAAAGTAAAATGCCACTTTTTCTAAAAAGAAAATTATTTAATCAGATGGTCCTACTAGTATTAACTTGCGTATCACAAACTTGGAACCTTAGGGACCTTCTAGATGATAGAGGAAAGATCGTCGAACAAATTTGTTACCCTGGCTAAATGGTTCGATGTGGGCTTAAAATAAGAGAGAATGTGAAACCTGATATGGCTACAAAAAGTGATACCAAAGCCAACTGTTCATACAACCTGTTTACTTTTTAGCAGAAATACAATATCAAACAGTCTCAGCCTGAAAATCCTCATTGCTGACGTCATCAGCGAATAACGTCCAACATTACCTCCTTACATGGTTATCTGGTAACAGTTTCATTTGACAAACTTTGCTCTGTTGTCTGGAAGGTCCCTTACAGCCTTAGAACATAAGCTAGTTACACTTAAAGAGCTATGGAAAGAATAATAATGGGCATGATTGTAAAGAGAGTTCTATATGAGAAAGTGATTGTACCAACTGTGATGTATGGATCGGAGTTGTGGGGAATGAAAGTGATGGAGAGACAGAAATTGAATGTGTTTGAGATGAAGTGTCTGAGGAGTATGGCTGGTGTATCTCGAGTAGATAGGGTTAGGAACGAAGTGGTGAGGGTGAGAACAGGTGTAAGAAATGAGTTAGCGGCTAGAGTGGATATGAATGTGTTGAGGTGGTTTGGCCATGTTGAGAGAATGGAAAATGGCTGTCTGCTAAAGAAGGTGATGAATGCAAGAGTTGATGGGAGAAGTACAAGAGGAAGGCCAAGGTTTGGGTGGATGGATGGTGTGAAGAAAGCTCTGGGTGATAGGAGGATAGATGTGAGAGAGGCAAGAGAGCGTGCTAGAAATAGGAATGAATGGCGAGCGATTGTGACGCAGTTCCGGTAGGCCCTGCTGCTTCCTCCGGTGCCTTAGATGACCGCGGAGGTAGCAGCAGTAGGGGACTCAGCAGTATGAAGCTTCATCTGTGGTGGAAATGTGGGAGGTTGGGCTGTGGCACCCTAGCAGTACCAGCTGAACTCGGCCGAGTCCCTGGTTAGGCTGGAGGAACGTAGAGATTAGAGGTTCCTTTTTTGTTTTGTTTCTTGTTGTTGTCGGCTACCCCCCAAAATTGGGGGAAGTGCCTTTGGTATATGTATGTAAGAACCCTAAAAGAGAGAAAAACAGTAACATGGATACGAGAGCAAACTACTGTATAGAGAATATTCGAACAATATGTAACAAAAAGAAAGGAACATGGGCAGGACATATAATGAGAATGACAGATAATATATGGATATTAAGATCATCATAAACTGGCATAGAAAGACCATAAACAGACACACGTGGAAGGACATGTCGGAGGCCTTTGTTCTTCAGTGGACTAGTAAAAGCTAATGATGGTGATGATGATACAATATATATGTATATGGTAATACCTTGACATATGACCGCCCCAACATACGAGCATTCTGAGATACAAGCAAGCCACTGAGCAATTGTTTGCATTGACATATGAGCACAAACTTGAGATATGAGCACGCTTACAGATGCTGACGCTTGGTGGCCAAGCACACTGGCACGCAGGTGCAGGAGATCGTTGGTGAGCAGGAACGATTGGCACACAGACCACCTTGTGTTTTCTCAGGAGGTAATAGTGAATTCCCATTTGGGCAAGAGTATAAGCGCTTGATTTTCCTCAACCAAATGTCGCCTGACATTCCTTACCAATTCAACGTAAAACTGACCAACCAAAATGTTTCGAAATGAGAATTCACACTTGCTCAGCATGATTTCTTTAGTATAAAGTTCCTTTTGGAAGAATAAAACAACTATAGGAAAATTGTTACGAATTCCCTTTTGGATGGCTGAGTGCACAAACGCACGCACACACGCAGACACACACACACACACTCTCTCTCTTTCTCTCTCATTTTAGTGGATTATGAAACCATTCGGCTTGTGGCCACTTGGGATAAACCAGGGTCAAGAGTCTGATAATGGCCATTTCAGGTTGTCCCAGCCTGTTGGTGAAATAGTCGATTGTTGGGGAATCCCAACATGCAAGAAGTCCTGGCCACACAGGGATGTAGAGACCATTCTATGCATACTGCTTATCCCTGATAACTGAACTTTAACTATGGTAAGCAGCTCTTCTAGGAGGACACTCCAAAATCAAAACATTGTTCTCTGGTCTTAGGTAGTGCTATAGCCTCTGTACCATAGCCTTCCACTCTCTTAGATTAGAGTTCTCTCACTTGGAGATACACTCAAGCATGCAGTTCTATCTTATTTCCCTTCTTGTTTTTTTAATTTTTTATAGTTTATATGTGAAGGATCTAATTTAATGTTACTGTTCTTGAAATCTTTTATTGTGATAGCTTTCTCTTCTTCAGTAGTTTATCTCCTTGTTTCTTTCCTCACTGGGCTATTGTTCCCTGTTGGAGACATTGGGCTTATAGCATCTTGCTTTTCCAGCTAGGGTTATAGCCTAGTTTGTAATAATAATAATAATAATAATAATAATAATAATAATAATAATAATAATAATAATAATAGGCTGTCGCTCTCTTCTTGTTCCACCAGAACTAGGTGTGAGGAGTCGTTGACTGCTGACCAGTGTTGCTTAAAAAACCACTGAAGCTATCTCTTTTGAAGGGCCATTTTATGAAGATCCTGGAGGTCTAGAAGTTTGTGCTAGTAGCAAATGGGTCACTGAGGCGCCCTGAGAGCAATGCTATGCGTCCCAACCAACAGTGCTTGTGGGAGATCTTGGAAAAGACTTGGCATTGGAGACAGATCCTTGTGTCTTAGCACCTTACCGGTGGAACGGATTTGGTACTGCACTAATCCTCCCACGAAACCATGAAGAGGAATCAGCAGGTGTCTAAAGATACTGTACTCCTATTTATCAACTGTCCTCTGTCTTGGTGACCTCTTTTTCTTTTTCCACAGGTCAGCAGGCGAGGAAGAAGACGCAGGAACAGGCGAAGTTGAGGAGGAAGAGAAGCGCAGGCAAGTCTCCACAGAAGTCGAGGATTTCTTGGCAGTAGGCGGACTCTCTGCAACTGGAGGAGACTCCTTTAGTGCAGTAGGAAAGGACACATTGGGGGGCACCAGAACACAGCTCTTCTCTGCATGTGGTACAGCAGAAGAAGCAACAGCAGAAAGAGAAGACATCTGGGATCTATCAGCTGCTACAATTTCATGGAACTTCTCTGCTGAAGGGCAGTCATACACCCTGCAGAAGCTACACAGTTGATAAGGATCCACTTCGGCTTTGCTTGTGCACTGGCCACATACTCAGCCGAGCTTGCCAGAGCAAAGCCACATTTCTTCCCAAAGAGCTGAATCATCAACAAAAACACAAAAAGCAAATTTCACAAATTATACCAAAGCAAGATGCGGGGATAGGTCGTCCCTACACCACTGCTGTCGAAGTCAAATTGAAAGAAGCGTTACCTGTTGGATGGGTGGGCCCTACCAGCCACCTGACAGCTAGCTGTTTATTTCATCAAAAAGCTCAACGACCGTTTCAGCTTCTAAGAAGTCATATTCTAATAAAGGTCAAAAGTTTACATTACATATTGGAACAAATATGCTAGTTGAATCACAGTACTCTATTGACATCTGGTGACAAGAAGGTAATCTTCCTGAACTCCTATCAGGTTTAAGCCTATATCTATCCTCTTTTCCCTGATTTCTTGTATTTCATGTCATATCATGGGCAGACTATTAAAATACATGAAGAGGCTCTCATTTCAACTTTTTCTTACCAAAGGCTGGTGCTTGAAACATATATGTACATGAATAATGAGTAAAATTCACTGAAATATGTTAATTTCATCTTAATAAGGTCTTAAAATACCTGGTGGCAAAGAAATATCAGTGGAAGAACATCTTGGAAACTGAGATGACAAAGAAGGCACCACATATCTTGAATTACAGGAAAGTCTTGGAAAGATCCTTAGTAAGCCCGTCATCTAGCTGCAATAATAAAGTTTATAAATTAAAAGTCCTTTTTTTTAAGTCATTATTTATCCTAATAGATATGGTTACGGTCATGGTCATATTTCAATTATTGATCAAGGATGAATACCAGGAACAGGAAGCTTTAACAGTCAGCAGAAGCTCCAGAAAGCTAAACAGAAGCGCATTAACCCTTTTTAACAAATTGTATAACTGCATTATTTTACATGCCATCCTGCACTTCCCAGGTATGACAAATTCGTAGATAATTTGAATTTTTCCTAACGATACAAACCTTAGCTACTTATTTAGGGGTATTACTTTCTGCGAAGCTGAAATGACGAGCCATTAAAATTTAGCGAAGGTTAACTACCCACACTCCTAGTTAGCGGGGGTAGGGGGGGTAGCTTGCTACCACTCCCACACCGGTGATTTATCTTACTTTGCTTGGAGATAGGACTTCAAGGGGGATATGACTGGCGGGCAAGTTTGTATAAATAGCTAAGGTTTCTATCGTTAGGAAAAAGATAAATTATCTATGAATTTGTCATTTGTTCCGTAACTGGAATACAAACCTACACTATTTAATTAGGGGTGACTCACCCATTAGGAAGGGTGGACATCCCTGCCAATCTGGCTTTTGGCTTTACCCGATGTCTCCTTATCTGAGTATGTTAATATTCAAAATAAGGAGTCCCTGCACCTTGCTAAAACCTTGCTACACAAGGTCCGCGGCCAACGCAAGCTGTCTGTTGAGATATTTAGAAGTGTGACTGTCTAGGTAAAGTTATTCAGAATCTTTTTGTAGGAAAAATTGTTGTGACCAAGAATTTCCCAATAGCACCTCGCCAGTGTATGGGGACGCAACAGTATTAGCTATACTAGGTACACAAGGGAGCATGGTTTACCTGCAGTGGTTTGAGGTCAGCTTATGCAGAGAACCCAGGATGCTGCTTTCCTTAAGAGAATGGAGGATGAAGAAAAGCATAAGAGCCAGTCAAATCTTTTCATTCACGCAGACTAAAACCGGGTAACAGTGCCCTCAACCTTCTTCTACTTGTCCAATAAGGAGCTTGAGGTATACAACCAGCTGTTGTGCAGCCACCACAGGACCGATAGAGATCGTATCGAGTTCCTGTGGGTCACGTCTTTCAGGAGAAAGGTTGTGAAAGTTACCTGAAGCATTCACACCCTTGCTTGTAAAACCTGCGTCACAGAGTAATCTACTTAGATGCCCCTGACATTGTGAGTCGACATGTTGGATGAGGATCTGGATTCAGGGCGTAATTGATGAACCTGTGAATCCAGCAGAGATGATGTTTTGGAGATCCTCCTTTTGTCTCTCCCAGTGCTAATGACAAGAGAAGGGACCCGAGTGGGCTGTTGCCGTTCTCTTGAGGTAGAGCCTCATACCGTACCCCTGGTACAGTAACAGATGATCTGGATCATCAGTTACCGAGAGGAGACTTGTGTAGGATCCGTCACCTCTGGAGACTGTGTCTGGCAACATACTCGGGGCAAAAACTGAACGTTGCCTTTCACCCTTCTCATTAATGGGCGATGTCGAAAGAGACCATGAAATTCCTTGACTCGTTTGGCCGCTGTCAAAGTGTGTAGGAACACTGTCTTCTAAACCGGGTGAAATTTGTTGCCTGGTGAAGTGGAACGTAAGGGGATCTCCTTAGAGACCGGAGAACTTGAACCATGTTACAAGAGGGAGGTCTCAATTCCGACTGGGAAAAGGCAAGTTGTAAGTCCGCATGAATTAGGAGAGATCTAGCGATGTGGGGATGTCCCTTCCTTCCAGTTTAAAGGCAAGGCTCAAGGTTGAGTGATCATCTTTACCTGTTGAAACTGAAAAGGGGGATCTTTTCCTCTTGCATATACTTGAGGATTCCGCTATTGTTGGAATAGAGGTATCGAGTGGAGAGATACGCTTTCCCATGACACCAACCACAGAAAATGTTATACTTTGCCTGGTAGACTGATGCTGAGGAATTCCTCATATCTAGACGACCTTTTCGCAACTTATTGCGAAAAGCCTCTTGTGAGAGAGGAGGTACTGGGTAATCTCCAGACGTACAATCATAGCAAAGCTATAGGTTGTGGTAGATGTCAAAGTGTGGTTGTCTGTGACATGGGGAGGGTTCTCTTGGAGGCTATCATGAGCTGCAGAAGGTTCGGAAACCGTTCTGCGTAATGCCATAGCGGAGTCATAAGAGCCCTTGAGAGGCTGACCAATGTTCTAGCCTTCTTGAGTACCCTTCTCCAGACAAAACAGGGAAGAGACGTAAACGTCGTTGTTGTACCCACCGTTATTGGCATGCTTCTTGCCAGAGAGCCTTGAGGTCTAGGATTTACAGCAGCGGAAGCCTGAGGTTCATGAGCGTTGCGAAAAGATCCCTAGATGGAAAACCCCGTAAAGTCGGGAATTTGTCGGCTACTAGGTGATCCAAAGACCATTTGGTACACCTTATCCGAGATGCTTTGCACAGATTGTCGGCAGGCACATTCCTCTAGTCTGGAATGAAGCAGGCTGATAGTGATACCGAACAGACTTTGGCCCATCCTAGTATTTATACTCTTAGATGGGAAGAGGCTGCGAGCAAGTTCCTTCTTGCTTGTTGATGTGAGCCTCTATATGGTGTGTGGTGTTGTCGCTCATCACATCACTGAGCTGAATGGCCCGTTAGGAACTTAGAGGCTGTTGATGGACCGAAAAGTTGGCCTTCATCTCTTATTTAAGTTAAGGTACTTTCGGACTCTGTCCAGAGGCCTGAGATCATGTGGTGCAGCACTATGGACCATCCTCCCTTCTTTTGATGTGTCTAAGCACACCATCAAGACCGGCGGGTGGGGAAGGATGAGAAGGTTATACCACTCTGTAGATTCTCAACTGACACCCATCCCTTGAGGTTCGTCCAAATTTCTGGTCCCATGGGGGTCAGAATGTCTGGGGAATTGAAGGCCTGATTCCAATCGGACTCAAGTCACTGTGGGCTGGGAGTTATTATCATTTTGAGAAAGGGTCTTGTGACTTTTCTATGCCTGTCTTTGATGAAAAGGTTTTGTGGAGATTGGTGCCTAGAAGCATTCCCAGATACACCAGTCTTCTGAGAGGGAAGTAGGGAAGACTTCCACAGGTTTACCTTGATCACTGGATCTTGGTAAAAAGACTTCAGAAGTTCCGATGCTAATGCAAAGTTGCCACCGAGTCTGCTAAGGTCAGTTATTCGTCCAGAAACGGAGGAGACGGAGGCCGATCCTGTGAGACCAGGATGGGTGCTGTTGAAAGACCGATGCACAGTGCCTTGAACTGGTGTTTCATGTTTGTCTAGACTGAATCTTCAATCCTTCCTAAAAGATGGATGGTTTGGGCCTGGAAGCATGCGTCCTTTAGGTCCAGCGTGCAAATGAAGACCTGTGGTCTTAGCCCTTGCCCGAAGCCGACATGGTGTGGACATCGACTCAAAGGGACAGCTCCTTGCAGATCCTTTCGCATGGGAGATTGTTGACGCTAGGGTCTTGACTCGCGGTGTAAAGGATCATACACGATACCTCGTATAGGGATTCTTCCCTGGGAGAGAACTCCTTCAACTGATAGAAGTAAGGCAACGCTTAACCCTACCATGCGCCCTGATGGGATTGATGATATTTCTTAGAGCAGCATCAGTCTGGCGAATGTTAATCAATGGTTAACGGCTAGGTATCATGGTTACTGTGCAGTTGGAGAGTGCTCGCAAGTCGAACGGCGAGTAGCGAGAAGTGTGTTGTATGCCTTCTGATCTAGGGAACTACGGGCAGAGGTTGACTAGTATGTCAGAGTTACGAACTGCTGGTGAACGGTAAATTGCCGATGATTGGTGAATTGGCGATCTGTAAGCCGAAGATGGTAACTGACAGGCAGATAAAGGCTGTCTGGTCAGTCAGCCAAGGAAGGTTGGCGATTAATGAGTTGGTAATCTCCTTCGAAAACCCTGAGAGACAGCAGAATGGTTTAATGATAGTCAATTGGTGATGGTGAGCCATTGATGATCAGCGATCGATCGCGGACTGGTGATCGGTGAGCTAAAGATCAGCAAGCTGATGATTGGCTGGTCAGAGATCAGCAAGCTAACAATTGGCTGGTCAGAGATCAGCAAGCTAACAATTGGCTGGTCAGAGATCAGCAAGCTGACAATTGTCTGGTCAGAGATCAGCGAACTGAGGTCGATGATCGAAGAAAGATGAGCTGCCCATCAGCGATCTAGTGATCAGCAAGCTGATGACTGGTTATTGACTAGCAATCGGCGATCGGCCCGCTAGTAATCGGAGATCATTAGCAATTGGAGAGACTGGAGGTCAATGATCAGAGAGAGATGAGCTAGCAATTGGCGATCTGATGATCAGCAAGCTAGCGATCAGCAAACAGTGATCTAGCTATCAGTCGGTTGATGATTTCTCGTTGGTAATTAGAGATTTGCGAGCTAATGATAGGCCGTTTGCAACGTTCAGATCGTGTTTGCTGACGGTGGTACTGTCAAGAAAAATGACAAATACGTAGATAATATGTTGTTTTCATTAGTAAAATAAATTTTTGAATATACTTACACGATGATCATGTAGCTGTCAACTCCGTTGCCCGACAGAAATCTACGGTCGGGATACGCCAGCGATCGCTATCCAGGTGGGGGTGTACACAACAGCGCCATCTGTGGTCAGGTACTCAAGTACTTCTTGTCAACAAGACCTCAATTTTCTCCTCGGTCCACTGGTTCTCTATGGGGAGGAAGGGCGGGTCCTTTAAATCATGATCATCGGGTAAGTATATTCAAAAATTTATTTTACTAATGAAAATAACATTTTTCAATATTAATCTTACCCGATGATCATGTAGCTGATTCACACCCAGGGTGGTGGGTGGAGACCAGCATACATGTTAACAAAGAAGCTAAGTATCCCGTATTTCATTTTATTAGTTATTCAAAATAACAAATATAAAATAAATAAGTACCTGGTAAGGAAGTCGACTTGAACCATTACTCTGCCTTTATTAAGTACGTCTTCCTTACTGAGCGTAGCGGTCCTCTTAGGATGCTGAACGACTCTTAGGTGCTGAAGTATAAAGGGCTGCAACCCATACTAAAGGACCTCATCACAACCTCTAACCTAGGCGCTTCTCAAGAAAGAATTGACCACCCGCCAAATCAACCAGGATGCGGAAGGCTTCTTAGCCGACCGTACAACCCAAAAACAACAATAAAAAGTATTCAAGAGAAAGGTTAAAAAGGTTATGGGATTATGGGAATGTAGTGGCTGAGCCCTCACCTACTACTGCACTCGCTGCTACGAATGGTCCCAGGGTGTAGCAGTTCTCGTAAAGAGACTGGACATCTTTGAGATAGAATGATGCGAACACTGACTTGCTTCTCCAATAGGTTGCCTCCATAACACTCTGCAGAGAACGGTTCTGTTTGAAGGCCACTGAAGTAGCCACAGCTCTCACTTCATGTGTCCTTACCTTCAGCAAAGCAAGGTCTTCTTCCTTCAGATGAGAATGAGCTTCTCTAATCAGAAGCCTGATGTAGTAAGAAACTGCGTTCTTGGACATTGGTAGCGAAGGCTTCTTGACAGCACACCATAAGGCTTCTGATTGTCCTCGTAAAGGTTTTGACCTTCTTAGATAGTACCTAAGAGCTCTGACTGGGCAAAGTACTCTCTCCAGTTCGTTCCCCACCAAGTTGGACAGGCTAGGGATCTCGAACGATTTACGCCAAGGACGTGAAGGAAGCTCGTTTTTAGCCAAAAAACCGAGCTGCAAGGAACATGTAGCCGTTTCCGATGTGAAACCTATGTTCCTGCTGAAGGCGTGGATCTCACTTACTCTTTTAGCTGTTGCTAGGCATACGAGGAAAAGAGTTTTTAATGTGAGGTCCTTAAAAGAGGCTGATTGGAGCGGTTCAAATCTAGATGACATAAGGAACCTTAGGACCACGTCTAGATTCCAGCCTGGAGTGGACAACCGACGTTCCTTTGAGGTCTCAAAAGACCTAAGGAGGTCCTGTAGATCTTTGTTGGTGGAAAGATCCAAGCCTCTGTGGCGGAAAACCGCTGCCAACATACTTCTGTAACCCTTGATCGTAGGAGCTGATAGGGATCTAACGTTCCTTAGATGTAACAGGAAGTCAGCAATCTGGGTTACAGTGGTACTGGTTGAGGAAACTGCATTGGCCTTGCACCAGCTTCGGAAGACTTCCCATTTAGACTGATAGACTCTGAGAGTGGATGTCCTCCTTGCTCTGGCAATCGCTCTGGCTGCCTCCTTCGAAAAGCCTCTAGCTCTTGAGAGTCTTTCGATAGTCTGAAGGCAGTCAGACGAAGAGCGTGGAGGTTTGGGTGTACCTTCTTTACGTGAGGTTGACGCAGAAGGTCCACTCTTAGAGGAAGAGTCCTGGGAACGTCGACCAGCCATTGCAGTACCTCTGTGAACCATTCTCTCGCGGGCCAGAGGGGAGCAACCAACGTCAGCCGTGTCCCTTTGTGAGAGGCGAACTTCTGAAGTACCCTGTTGACAATCTTGAACGGCGGGAATGCATACAGGTCGAGATGGGACCAATCCAGCAGAAAGGCATCCACGTGAACTGCTGCTGGGTCTGGAATCGGAGAACAATACAATGGGAGCCTCTTGGTCATCGAGGTAGCGAACAGATCTATGGTTGGCTGACCCCACAGGGCCCAAAGTCTGCTGCAAACATTCTTGTGAAGGGTCCACTCTGTGGGGATGACCTGACCCTTCCGGCTGAGGCGATCTGCCATGACATTCATATCGCCCTGAATGAACCTCGTTACCAGCGTGAGCTTTCGATCTTTTGACCAAATGAGGAGGTCCCTTGCGATCTCGAACAACTTCCTCGAATGAGTCCCCCCCTGCTTGGAGATGTAAGCCAAGGCTGTGGTGTTGTCGGAGTTCACCTCCACCACCTTGTTTAGCTGGAGGGACTTGAAGTTTATCAAGGCCAGATGAACCGCCAACAACTCCTTGCAATTGATGTGAAGTGTCCTTTGCTCCTGATTCCATGTTCCCGAGCATTCCTGTCCGTCCAATGTCGCACCCCAGCCCGAGTCTGATGCGTCCGAGAAGAGACGGTGGTCGGGGGTCTGAACAGCTAAAGATAGACCTTCCTTGAGAAGAATGCTGTTCTTCCACCACGTTAGAGTAGACCTCATCTCTTCGGAAACAGGAACTGAGACCGTCTCTAGCGTCATGTCCTTTATCCAGTGAGCAGCTAGATGATACTGAAGGGGGCGGAGGTGGAGTCTCCCTAACTCGATGAACAGGGCCAGCGATGAAAGTGTCCCTGTTAGACTCATCCACTGCCTGACTGAGCATCGGTTCCTTCTCAGCATGCTCTGGATGCACTCTAGGGCTTGGTTGATCCTTGGGGCCGACGGAAAAGCCCGAAAAGCTCGACTCTGAATCTCCATACCCAGGTAAACAATGGTCTGGGATGGGACAAGCTGGGACTTCTCTAAATTGACCAGGAGGCCCAGTTCCTTGGTCAGATCCATAGTCCATCTGAGATTCTCCAGACAGCGACGACTTGTGGGAGCTCTTAAAAGCCAGTCGTCTAAATAGAGGGAGGCTCTGATGTCTGCCAAGTGAAGGAATTTCGCAATATTCCTCATCAGTCTCGTAAACACAAGAGGTGCCGTGCTTAGGCCAAAGCACAGGGCTTGGAACTGGTACACAACCTTTCCAAAGACGAATCTTAGGAAAGGTTGGGAGTCTGGATGGATGGGGACGTGAAAGTATGCGTCTTTCAGGTCTAACGAGACCATCCAGTCCTCCTGCCTGACCGCTGCTAGGACCGACTTCGTCGTCTCCATCGTGAACGTCTGCTTGGTGACATAAGCATTGAGAGCACTGACGTCCAGCACCGGTCTCCAACCTCCTGTCTTCTTGGCTACCAGGAAGAGACGGTTGTAAAAGCCCGGGGATTGATGATCCCGGACTATGACCACTGCTTCCTTTTGTAGCAAGAGCGACACCTCTTGTTGCAACGCTAGCCTCTTGTCCTTCTCCTTGTAGTTGGGAGAGAGGTTGATGGGAGATGTAGCTAGAGGGGGATTGAGGCAGAACGGAATTCTGTATCCCTCCCTTAGCCACTTCACAGACTGAGCGTCTGCACCTCTGCTCTCCCAAGCTTGCCAGAAGGTCTTGAGTCTGGCTCCTACTGCTGTCTGGAGAGGAAGGCAGTCAAAACTTGCCTTTTGCGGACTTGGAACCCTTCTTGGACTTGCCACGGTGACTGTCTGCACGGGTACCTCCTCTGCTGGAGGTTCTGCCACGAAAGGGCGGGATGAACCTAGAAGCAGTTGTATCAACTGCTGTAGGGCGGAAGGGTCTAGGCACGGAAGGTAAGGTCTTAGCCTTACGTGCAGAAGAAGCCATGAGGTCATGAGTATCCTTCTGGATAAGAGAGGCAGCCATCCCCTTAATCAACTCCTCCGGAAACAGACACTTGGAGAGAGGAGCAAACAGCAACTCTGACTTCTGGCAAGGAGTGATACCAGCAGATAAGAAGGAGCACAGATGTTCTCTCTTCTTGAGGACTCCTGATACATATGAAGCCGCAAGTTCACCAGACCCATCCCGAATTGCCTTGTCCATGCTAGACATGATCAGCATGGCCGAGTCCTTATCTGAAGGGGAAGTCTTCCTGCTTAAGGCTCCCAAACACCAATCGAGGAAGTTGAATATCTCGAAGGCACGAAAGACTCCCTTCAACATATGATCAAGATCGGAAAAGGACCAGCATATCTTCGAACGTCTCATAGCCAACCTGCGGGGAGAGTCAACCAAACTTGAGAAGTCGGCCTGGGCAGAGGCAGGAACCCCCAAGCCAGGTTCCTCTCCCGTGGCATACCAGACGCTCGACTTAGAAGCCAGCTTGGGAGGAGGAAACACAAAAGAGGTCCTTCCCAGTTGCTTCTTGGAATGCAACCAGTCCCCCATAACCCTCAAAGCTCTCCTAGATGATCTGGCGAGAACAAGCTTGGTGAAGGCAGGCGCAGCAGACTGCATGCCCAGAGCAAACTCGGAGGGAGGAGAACGAGGGGTTGCAGACACAAAGTGTTCAGGATACAAATTCCTGAACAAAGCAAGGACTTTGCGAAAGTCTAAGGAGGGTGGCGAAGACTTGTGTCCTTCAACATCAGAGTGAGGATCATCCAGATGAGCAGCTTCATCATCCGATACATCATCATCCGAAAGTTGAGTTGTGAGTGGCAAAGGCAAAGCAGCAAGCTGAACGGCTGAATCCTGCAGAACGGGTGCATGCGTACCTGCGGATCCATCATCATGCCTCTGCTGGACAGTCTGCGAGCTGGCAACAACAAAAGCAGAGGGCTGGTGTGTGGGAGGGTCTGCGGTGGGCTGAGGAGCATGCGGTATGGTATGCAGAGCATGCTGTAAGGTATGCGGCTCATGCTGCATGGTATGCGGAGCATGCTGTAAGGTCTGCAGAGCATGCTGCATGGGCTGAGGAGAATGCCGCATAGTGCTGGAACCCGGCACCTCCTGATGCGGCAGCTCACGCATGTTAGCAGATGGTGCAGCAAGAACATGCGTCTGGCAGTGAGGACTGCGCATCGGTGGAGGAGCTCTCACAGGTGGGGTGTGGGAGCAGGCAGCCGCAGTATCTGCTGAGCGCACAACCTCTGCGGGTTGTAGGTTAACAGGAGAGGTGTTAACCTTCTCGGCATGATACTCCTGCATAAATGCCGCAAGCTGAGACTGCATAGTCTGCAGCATGGACCACTTAGGGTCTACTGTGGTTGGAGCAACAACAGACGGAGCAGAGGCCTGTTGAGGGAACACTCTACCTCTCTTGGGAGGTGTGCAGTCATCAGATGACTGCGGCGAGTCCGAACTGACCCAGTGGCTACACCTGGGCCGTTGGACTAGCTCGGAAGGGACCTTACGTTTGAGCGGTCGTGAGACCTTGGTCCACCGTTTCCTCCTGGAAACCTCTTCCACAGACGAGGAATGTAAGGGCTCATTCGTCTGTAAGTGGATGGGACGATCCTTAGCAGATACGTCCGCAACCACTGAGGATACATCCATGCGCCGATCAAGGCCTGCCGAACCCTTTGGTCCTTCGACATTGCTTCTCCCCTGGGCTTGGGAGCTTGCAAGAGGTCCCGGACTGGGAGGACGACTGGCACGCACAGATGTACCCTCATGCGCAACACTGACACTGACACTATGCACATCACTAGCACTAACACTTCCCACTGCACTCTTCGCTTTCAGCTCTCTGACATCTGCCAAGAGCTGATTGCGGTCACTAACCAACGACTCCACCTTCTCACCGAGAGCCTGAATGGCACGAAACATATCAGCCATTGCAGGCTGAGCACTCATAGCAGGTTCGGGAGTCACCACCACAGGGGAAGGAAAAGGTTGAGGGGCATGGGGAGAGGAAAAATCCACAGAGCGAGAAGAACTCCTCCTATCTCTCTCCTTCTCTAACCTACGTGCATATCTGAGGAATTCAATAAAATCGAATTCCGAAAGCCCAGCACATTCCCCACATCGATCTTCCAATTGACAGGATTTTCCCCTACAATTGGAACATACGGTGTGAGGATCTATAGAGGCCTTCGGAAGACGCCTAGTACAAGTCCTAACACTACACTGCCTGTATTTAGGAACTTGGGAATGGTCAGACATCTTGAATTTAGAGGTAGTCAAGGGGGAATTCCAAAATTAAGCAAAGATCGTTAACCAATGAATCAAATTAATTCCAAAAGCTTGCTAAGCTAAGGATAAAGCTTCCTGAACAGCGAAGGCTAAACTTCAGAGCAAATACATCACCAAATCGTGAACAAAAGACTCCAAAATCAACAGCGTATCCATGTAGGTCTTGCCGGCGGCACGACAGAGGAAAAATTGAGGTCTTGTTGACAAGAAGTACTTGAGTACCTGACCACAGATGGCGCTGTTGTGTACACCCCCACCTGGATAGCGATCGCTGGCGTATCCCGACCGTAGATTTCTGTCGGGCAACGGAGTTGACAGCTACATGATCATCGGGTAAGATTAATATTGAAAAATGTATTTTTCCTAACTATAGAAACCTTAGCTATTCATTAGCGGTATTACTTTCGGCAGAGCTGAAATGACGAGCCATTAAAATTTAGTAAGGGTTAACTACCCACACCGCTAGTCAGCAGGGGGTAGGGGGGGTAGCTTGCTACCACTCCCCCTCAAAACCTGTGATTGAGCTCACTTTGCTTGGAGGTAGGACTTCAAGGGGGAAAGGTTTGGCGGGTAAGTTTCCTTAAATAGCTAAGGTTTGTATAGTTAGGGAAAATACAAATTATCTACGCATTTGTTATTTGTTCCGTAGTTGAAATACAAACCACGCTATTTAATAGGGGTGACTCACCAATTAGGTAGGATGGACGTCCCTGCCAATCTAGCTTTGGCTTTACCCGGGGGCTATTTATGAGTATGTAAGTACTCAAAAATAAGGAGTCCCTGCACCTCGCTAAAACTTTGCTACGCAAGGCCCGCGGCCTACGCAGGCTTGTGTGTTGAGGTATATAGAAGTGTGACTGTCCAGGTAAAGTTATTATGAGTTCTTTAAAAGGAAAAACTGTGTAACTAAGACTTTCCCAATACCACCTCGTTAGGGTATGGGGACGCAACAGTATTCGTCTTAATACTAGGTACACAAGGGAGCATGGTTAACCTGCAGAGAACCCAGGATGCTGCTTGGCGCGTAAGTGACCCTGGGCGTGTGAGCACAGGATGCACAGGTGAACGTGGGCACGCAGGAGCACATTGGCGCGCAGGTGCATGATCTTGCTGCCTTCTATGAGGACGAGCAGGTGAAGGGGCGCGCCGAAGCGCTGTAGAGTGCTGACAAGCTGCTGGTGAGCGCTGATGTCCTGTAGGTTGGCGGGCTGCAGGGCAATGGCGCGCAGCTGCGCACTTTGGTAGAGCTTCAAGAGGCTTTACCAGTGACAGGAACGGTGATGACAGATCGGCAGGTCTGAAGGATGGATGGTCGGGAACTGGGATGTGCCCTTTGTAAGGGCGAGTATCCACCGAAGGGGATCACAAACGATCCACAAGGAGGTCAAGGACCGAAGTCACAGGCCTAGTGGCAGAAGTGACGATCGATGGATGAATGTCAGATGACTGCAGCGGAGGCTCCTCTGCAGGGGACGGCTGCGACGACGATGAACCAAAGAGGCGTCTCTTCCCCGATGGTAAAGGGACACCTCTAAGGCGAAGTGGAAGGTGTGCTTTCCGATGAATGCGCCCTCTGGGGGCTGTTGGATTAGCAAGCTGACCGTGCGACACAGCAGTCCTCCGAAAGCCTCTCTATAAGTGAAATCCCCCAAGGGGAAGAAACACTTGCAGGAGAGACACGTTGGACTTAGTTTCCCCCTCGAAGGATGGTCAGGAACGGGGGAAACTAAGTTGGCAGCAACCGCTGGAGAGTCTGGAGGGTAGAGGAGTTGGATGATATCGCATGTGACACCTCTGACACTAAAACGTCGACGAGGGTCAGAGGATCTATCTCTGACGGCGACGATGACTGCTGAACAGAAGCACCCGTGCGGATGAACTGTAGCAAAGCTTCCTTGGAGGGTGGACCCGTGAGCCCCAAGGAAGACCAAATCTGCAAAAGAGGGGTTATTGACAAGGCCTTACCCAGGGGGAGAGGTGGGGCCGCTTTGCTAGGGGAAGCAACATCATCTCTCGAGAACCGGGGTTGGCCGACATCAACTTGGTCTGTGCTACTACTCGACGGTCTCTCGTAAGAGGCCGACGAGTAGGAGCTTTGGAGGAGGGTCGGGAGACAGTAGAAGAGGCCTTGGGATTTTCTCCCTATATCCCGCTTAGACTTCTTCTTCCGCTGTCGCTCAAACCTCTCCCACTGGAAGACCACTCCCTACACTCATTACACTTATTTATGCTATCACACCGTTGACCTCTGCATACAGGAAAAAGGGTGTGAGGATCAGTCTCCACTGCTGACATAAATGTCCCACAAGGGCGGCCGGAGAGTCCCGGGCAGGTACGCATGGTCACAGAAGTCAACTTCACAAACACACACTAAGAGAAAAAGAAAAAGCAAAAGCCATTAATGGCTGCCAATATTCGGCAAGGATGAAGAGCGGCAACGTCCGTTCACCATCCGAGCCAAAAGCAAAGTGAACTCAATCACAGGTGTGTGAGGGGGAGCGATAGCAAGCTACCCTTCCCTAATCCCGCTAACTAGCGGTACGGGTACTTAACCCTCGTTAAATTTAATGGCTCGTCATTTCAGCTACGCGGAAAGTAATACCCCTATTAAATAGTGGGGTTTTTATTCCAGTTACGGTACAAACCCTATATTGTACAGTACTGTACAAATATAGGCTACATTTTCAAAGAAAATGGACCTTTTTCTATTGAACAAAGTAGTTTTTTTCCCTAGGTTACATTACTCAGTAATAAAGTACAATAATACCCTATATTGTACAGTACTGTACAAATGTTGGCTACATTTTTTAAGAGAACGGACCTTTTCCTATAGAAAAAAGTAGTTTTTTCCCTAGGTTACATTATCCTGTAATAAAGTACAATAATACCCTACATTGTACAATACTGTACAAATGTTGGCTACATTTTCGAAGAGAACGGACCTTTTCCTATAGAAAAAGTAGTTTTTGGTTAATATATGATAGTTTAATTGCTAGCGAAAATTAAATTCGCTATAAAAAATGGATGAGTGCTGGCTACCTTGTTGTTTTTCTCTATATGTTTAATGGGGGCTGGGGCATAATAACTTACATATCGGTCGATTTGAATGTGAAGTATGTTTTACATTTAAGAGACTGAAGGGGACTTACTGCGCATGCGTTTCTTTCCATGGATTGCGGAGCTTTCTGTGCATTTACAATGACGTACCTGTCAGGTGGTTTTTTTTAAACCAATTAACAGCTTACAAGTAGTTCTTCACAAGTTCCCGGTTGTTCTTTTACAACACCTATCCCCACCCCCTTTTCTCTTCAGTTTCATCATGGCTTCCATATGTCAAGGTTGTTCTCTAAGGGAGTGGGAGATACATTCCCTCTTTTTCAGAGAAAATAAATGGGCATATGAGTTCCTACAGAACCATGGAGTCATTCCTTCAGACGTTCAATGCCCTTCCTGCCAACAGCCGTGTCTCTTTAGATCTCAAGTTAATCAGTGGGCTTGTAATCGATCAGTCAAGGTTGCTACTAAGGGAAAGCATCGTGCATGCGTTTTTTCCATAACCGCATTTAAGGGCACTTTCTTGGAAAAGGCTCACGTTCAAGCATGGGAAATACTGCCGTTCGTGAATCATTTCCTTGAAAGGGGCTTTCGCACGGCAATGTAACCTGTAACCTTGGCTGGACATTACAAACTTCGGTTAACTGGAGATCTTATTGTTCGGAAGTCACAGAAAATCACTGCCAAAACTTGCCGGCTATTAGTGGGCCTGGCATTGTCGTCGAAGTGGATGAATACAAGTTTGGGAGGTCGAAATATAACGGAGGTAGGCCTTTTCAGGTGTGTAGGTGTTCAGTGGCATGGAGCGAGAGAGCAAAAAAATGTCTGTGGTCCCTTTGATAGACCAACCAAGAAATGCCAAGATCCTTGGGCCCATGATACAACGTTACTATATCAATGAGGGGAGCGTAATCCACAGTGATTTATGGAAAGGATACAAATATCTCGCCATTGCGGGGTATGTGCACCTCACTGTGAATCATTCACAAAATTTTATGAATCCCAAGACAGGTGGACATCCTCATAACATCGAAAGGCTGTGGCGGGTTATCAAGAGTTACGTTCTCCATGGCAGAATTCTAAATGAATATTTTATTCAATATTTATGTTATGTCTTTATCCGCCAAGTAAAAATGATATTTTAATTATAAAATAAATTTTTGAATATACTTACCCGGTGAATATATAGCTGCAACTCTGTTGCTCGACAGACAAAAAACTGTACAAAACAACTCGCCAGCGATCGCTATACAGGTTGCGGGTGTGCCCATCAGCGCCAACTGTCGGCCAGATACCAAACTCCATGTAAACAAAGACTCAATTTTCTCCTCGTCCCACTGCGTCTCTATTGGGGAGGAAGGGAGGGTCATTTAATTTATATATTCACCGGGTAAGTATATTCAAAAATTTATTTCATAATCAAAATATCATTTTTAAATATTTAACTTAGCCGGTGAATATATAGCTGATTCACACCCAGGATGGTGGGTAGAGACCAGTAAAATATGTTTACATTTTATGAGCTAAGAGTTTTTATTTCATTTTAGAAGTTATCAAAATAACAAAAACAAAATAAATAGGTACCTGGTAAGGAAGTCGACTTGAACGATTACTCTGCCTTATAAGTACGTCTTCCTTACGGAGCCTCGCGATCCTCTTAGGATGCTGATAGACCCCTAGGAGCTGAAGTATCAAGGGCTGCAACCCATACAACAGGACCTCATCAAACCCCTAATCTGGGCGCTCTCAAGAAATGACTTTGACCACCCGCCAAATCAACCAGGATGCGAAAGGCTTCTTAGCCTTCCGGACAACCCATAAAAAACAACATTAAAAACATTTCAAGAGACAGATTAAAAGGATATGGAATTAGGGAATTGTAGTGGTTGAGCCCTCACCCACTACTGCACTCGCTGCTACGAATGGTCCCAGTGTGTAGCAGTTCTCGTAAAGAGACTGGACATCCTTTAGATAAAAAGACGCGAACACTGACTTGCTTCTCCAATAGGTTGCGTCCATTATACTTCGCAGAGATCTATTTTGCTTAAAGGCCACGGAAGTTGCTACAGCTCTAACTTCGTGCGTCTTTACCTTAAGCAAAGCTCGGTCTTCCTCACTCAGATGTGAATGAGCTTCTCGTATTAACAATCTGATAAAGTATGATAAAGCATTCTTTGACATAGGCAAAGATGGTTTCTTAACTGAACACCATAAAGCTTCAGATTGGCCTCGTAAAGGTTTGGTACGCTTTAAATAGAACTTAAGAGCTCTAACAGGGCATAAGACTCTTTCTAGTTCATTGCCTACGATCTCCGATAAGCTGGGAATATCGAAAGATTTAGGCCAAGGCCGAGAAGGCAGTTCATTTTTGGCTAGAAAACCAAGTTGCAGCGAACAGGTGGCTTTTTCTGACGAAAATCCGATGTTCTTGCTGAAGGCATGAATCTCACTGACTCTTTTAGCCGAGGCTAAGCATACCAGGAAAAGAGTCTTTAGAGTGAGATCTTTCAGGGAGGCTGATTGTAACGGCTCAAACCTGTCTGACATGAGGAATCTTAGCACCACGTCTAAATTCCAACCAGGTGTAGCCAAACGACGCTCCTTGGTGGTCTCAAAAGACTTAAGGAGGTCTTGAAGATCTTTATTGTTGGAAAGATCTAAGCCTCTATGCCGGAAAACCGATGCCAACATGCTTCTGTAACCCTTGATAGTGGGAGCTGAAAGGGATCGTCCTTTTCTCAGGTATAAGAGAAAATCAGCTATTTGAGCTACAGAGGTACTGGTCGAGGATACAGAAACTGACTTGCACCAGTCTCGGAAGACTTCCCACTTCGACTGGTAGACTCTAATGGTGGACGCTCTCCTTGCTCTAGCAATCGCACTGGCTGCCTCCTTCGAAAAGCCTCTAGCTCTCGAGAGTCTTTCGATAGTCTGAAGGCAGTCAGACGAAGAGCGAGGAGGCTTTGGTGTACCTTCTTTACGTGAGGCTGACGTAGAAGGTCTACCCTTAGAGGAAGACTTCTGGGAACGTTTACTAGCCATCGAAGTACCTCGGTGAACCATTCTCTCGCGGGCCAGAGGGGAGCAACTAACGTCAACCTTGTCCCTTCGTGAGAGGCGAACTTCTGCAGTACCTTGTTGACAATCTTGAACGGTGGGAATGCGTAGAGATCCAGATGTGACCAATCTAGGAGGAAGGCATCTATATGTATTGCTGCTGGGTCCGGGACTGGGGAGCAATAGATTGGAAGCCTCTTGGTCAGCGAGGTTGCAAAGAGATCTATGGTTGGTTGGCCCCAAGTGGCCCAAAGTCTCTTGCACACATCCTTGTGGAGGGTCCATTCTGTTGGAATTACTTGCCCTTTCCGACTGAGACAATCTGCTATGACATTCAAGTTGCCTTGGATGAACCTCGTTACTAGGGAGATGTCTTGACCTTTTGACCAGATGAGCAGGTCCCTTGCGATCTCGTACAACGTCAGTGAGTGGGTACCTCCTTGTTTGGAGATGTACGCCAAGGCCGTGGTGTTGTCTGAGTTTACTTCCACCACTTTGCCTCGAAGGAGAGACTTGAAGCTTTTCAAGGCCAGATGTACTGCCAACAGCTCCTTGCAGTTGATATGCATGCTCCTCTGACTCGAGTTCCACAGTCCTGAGCATTCCCGACCGTCTAGTGTCGCGCCCCAGCCCACGTCCGATGCGTCCGAGAAGAGAACGTGGTTGGTAGTCTGAACAGCCAGGGGAAGACCCTCTCTTAGGTTGATATTGTCCTTCCACCAAGTCAGACAAGACTTTATCTTTTCGGAAATCGGGATCGAGACCGCTTCTAGCGTCTTGTCCTTTTTCCAGTGAAAAGCTAGATGGTATTGAAGAGGACGGAGGTATAGTCTTCCTAGTGACACAAATTGTTCCAGGGATGACAGCGTCCCTACCAGACTCATCCACAGCCTGACTGAGCAGCGTTCCTTCTTCAGCATGTTCTGGATGAATAACAGGGCTTGATCTATTCTGGGGGCCGACGGAAAAGCCCGAAAATCTAGACTGTGAATCTCCATCCCTAAATACACAATAGTTTGGGATGGGACCAGTTGCGACTTTTCCAAATTGACTAGGAGTCGCAATTCCTTGGTCAGATCTAGAGTCCACTTGAGATCCTTCAGACAGCGACGACTGGAAGAGGCTCTGAGAAGCCAGTCGTCCAAATAAAGAGAGGCTCGGATGTCCGATAAGTGGAGGAATTTGGCCACATTCCTCATCAGCCTCGTAAACACGAGAGGAGCTGTGCTTAGGCCAAAGCACAGGGCCCGAAACTGGTAGACCACATTTTCGAAAGCGAATCTCAGAAAAGGTTGGGAGTCTGAGTGAATGGGGACGTGGAAGTAGGCGTCCCTTAGGTCTAGCGAGACCATCCAGTCTTCCCTTCTGACCGCTGCTAAGACTGACTTTGTGGTCTCCATGGAGAACTTCGTCTTTGTGACAAAGACATTCAGAGCACTGACGTCTAGCACCGGTCTCCACCCTCCTGTCTTCTTCGAAACTAGGAAGAGGCGGTTGTAAAATCCCGGTGATTGAAGGTCCGAGACTTTGACCACCGCTCCCTTCTCTAGCAAAAGAGACACTTCCAGTTTCAGGGCTTGTCTCTTTTCTTCCTCTCTGTACCTGGGAGAGAGATCGATGGGAGACGTTGCTAGAGGGGGTTTGCGTACAAAAGGGATTTTGTACCCCTCTCTGAGTAACTTCACAGATTGTGAATCTGCGCCTCTCCTCTCCCAGGCTTGCCAGAAGTTCTTGAGTCTGGCTCCCACTGCTGTCTGAAGTTGCGGGCAGTCAGACTCTGCCCTTAGAGGACTTGGATCCTTTCCTCTTCCTTCGCTTCCCTTCGGCACGAGCACCTCCTCTGCTGGAGGCTCTGCCACGAAAGGGCGGAATAAAGCGAGACGCTGGAGTGTCTATCCTCGGTCTAGCGGAAGATGAAGGCAAAGGGGGAGCTTTGCGAGCTGAGTACGCAACTAGATCGTGAGTGTCCTTCTGCACTAACGAAGCAGCAATTTCCTTTACCAAGACTTCTGGAAACAGGCACTTGGAAAGGGGAGCAAAGAGAAGTTCAGATCTCTGGCATGGTGTAACTCCAGCAGACAGGAACGAGCAGAGAGACTCTCGCTTTTTCAGGACTCCGGACGTGAATGAGGCAGCTAGCTCATTGGACCCATCACGGACGGCCTTGTCCATGCAGGACATAATGAGCAAAGAAATATCTTTATCTGTCGAAGAGATTTTCCTGCTCAGGGCTCCCAAGCACCAGTCTAAAAAGTTAAAGACTTCAAAAGCCCTAAAGATCCCTTTCATAAGGTGGTCCAGGTCCGATGGTGACCAACAAATCTTCGAGCGTCTCATGGCAAGGCGGCGGGGAGAGTCTACAAGACTTGAGAAGTCGCCCTGGGCAGAGGCAGGAACTCCCAAGCCGAGAACTTCTCCCGTGGCATACCAGACGCTCGATCTAGAAGAGAGTTTAGATGGGGGAAAGGCAAATGCTGTCTTCCCTAAACTCTTCTTGGACTCTAACCAGTCTCCTATCAGCCGCAAAGCTCTCTTAGATGAGCGTGCGAGGACGAGTCTAGTAAAGACAGGTGCGGTAGAAGGCATGCCTAATACAAACTCTGACGGCGGAGAACGAGGAGCCACAGAAATAAACTGGTCAGGAAACAACTCTTTGAATACAGCCAAGACTTTTCTAAAGTCCAAAGATGGTTGAGTTGACTTAGGCTCGTCCAGTTCTGACTGTTGATCGTCTTGTTGTTCAGCAACATCCTCATCAGAAAGTTCCTCATCCGAAAACTGATGAGGAAACGGCAACGGAGTGGGCAACGTCTGGTTCGCTGAGTCCGGTCGCACTGGTGCATGCGTGACGGAGCCGGACGCAACGTCATGGAACTGCTGCACAGTCTGTGAACTGTCAACAACCATGGGAGCGCGAGGACGCACAGCGTCCACCCGAGACTGTCTAGACCGTCTGGGTTGAGCAGTGGAAACCACTGAACGTCAACAACCACCTCCGAGCGTCGCTTAACGTCAACGTGCGGCTGGCAACCCACACTGGATCGCATCGGTGGAGGAACCACCTCAACTGGTAGACGCGAGAAGGTTACCTCAGCGTCAACAGGACGCTCAACCGATCGCTTGGAAGGTTGTTGGCCAGAAGGTACGGTAGCAACCTTCTCCGCATGAAAGTCCTGCATCAAAGACGTAAGCTTGGACTGCATGTCTTGCAGCAAAGCCCATTTAGGGTCTACGGGAGCAGGTGCGGCGACAGACGGGGTTAGTGACTGAAGCGGTACCGCTTTGCCTCTCTTAGGCGGTGAGCAGTCATCAGATGATGGCAACGAGTCCGAACTGACCCAGTGGCTACAACCGTGACGTTGGACTTGTCCTGAAGGGACCGATTTACGCTTTAAAGGTCGTGAGACCTTGGTCCAAAGTTTCTTACGAGAAACACCTTCAGACGACGAGGTATAAACGGGCTCTCTCGTCTTACGTAGGTAGGGGCGATCTTGGGGAGATACGCCTGATACCATGGAGGGAACGTCTGTTCGCTGATCAAAGCCTCTCGAACCCATGAGTCGTGCGACATTGCTTCTCCCCTGGACTTGGGAGCTTGCAAGAGGTCCCGGACTAGGAGGACGACAGGCACGAACAGACGAACCCTCAAGCGCAACACTGTTCACAACACTTTCACTTGGCACTTTATCACTTCCCGCGGCACTTTGGCACTTAAGCTCCTTAACATCCGCCATGAGTTGATTGCGGTCACTTGCAAGGGACTCAACTCTCTCCCCCAGGGCATGGATGGCACGCATCATGTCAGCCATCGATGGTTCCTGAGTGCTAGGAGGGGGGTTAGGAACAACCACTACAGGGGAAGGAATAGGTTGTGGGGCATGAGGAGAGGAAACATCAATAGACCTAGAAGAACTTCTCCTAATTCTATCTCTCTCTAGCCTGCGTGTGTACTTTTCAAATTCGATAAAATCGAATTCCGAAAGGCCCACGCACTCCTCACACCGATCTTCCAATTGACAGGTTTTACCCCGACAATTGGAACAAACAGTGTGAGGGTCGAGAGAAGCCTTCGGAAGACGCCTAGAACAGTCCCTAGCATTGCATTTTCTAAACTTGGGAACTTGTGAAAGGTCAGCCATTTTGAATTGGTCAAGGGAAAATTCCAAAAAACGATCTAAGTCATCAACAATGAATCCGATACAAAAAAAGAGTTCAAGGATTTATTTGAAGAAAAACCCTGCACAGCGAAAGCTCAAAACCAGAATATAGTACTTCACCAAAGATGATGTGAAAAACTCCAGTTAGCAACAGCGAGTAAAGTACGTCTTGTCGACACGTCGACAGAGAGAAAATTGAGTCTTTGTTTACATGGAGTTTGGTATCTGGCCGACAGTTGGCGCTGATGGGCACACCCGCAACCTGTATAGCGATCGCTGGCGAGTTTTTTTGTACAGTTTTTTGTCTGTCGAGCAACAGAGTTGCAGCTATATATTCACCGGCTAAGTTAAATATTTAAAAATTATTATAATACGTATTTTAATGTTTCGTTTTTTAATAATTAGCAAACTAAAGTGTGCTTATTTTTCCAGCATAAGAGGTCCGAGCACCTACATAATTTCCTGCCTTAAGCCGCCAAACTGTACCCCCACCCATCTACGTCTACGTTTACGACAGGGTCAGTGACAGTTCTTCCTTTGTCACAAAAGACCCTCAACCTTATACCTCCTTAACTTGAGGTAAGTATTTATTTGTGAATTGTGATTTCGTTTTAGTTCGTGACCTGGGAAGCGGGTCCGGGGGCTTGCCCCCGCCTAGGCGTTGTGACCTGGAAAGAGGGTCCAGGGTCTTTCCCCCGCCCTGGGGTTATGACCTTGGAAGGTTTGTGACCTGAGAAGGGGGTCCTGGGGCTTGCCCCAGGCAAGGGGCTGTGACCCGGAAAGGGGGTCCGGGGGCTTGACCCCGCCTAGGGGTTGTGACCTGGGAACTACTAGGTTAGGTTAGGTTAGGTGGGTTTGATAGGTTTTGTACCTTTTTTCAAATCTCAAATGTGTTAATCATGTTAGGCCTATGTTCAGCCACTTGCATGATCCATACATTTTTCAAACTGGTTATCTTGTTCTTATTTTACCTTTCCGACCATTACTATTGTTGTAAATCACTCGTTTATGACATTTCCCCACCCTACAAACCCGAGTTTCCTACTGGGGTCCCCCATAATTTTCTTTATATAAGGGGGTCCAAAAGCTCACGAACGGGTGGTTTGCCCCAATAATCAAGGCCAGAAATGCATAGAACACAAGATAACGAGTAGGAAAAATATATGGTTCATGTATTTGGCTAGAAAATAAAGTATCATATATTTACCGAGTTACATTACCCTGTAATATACTACAAAAATACCCACCACATTTCTTCATATTACCGTATATACGACCAAGATAAACAACAACTTCCCCATGAACAACATGGATATGACAAGGAATGAGAAAGTGGGTAACCATAGTTCAGCCAAAGGATATTTTCATACCTGGAATTCAGTGTTGTCCAAAAACTTAGCAGTGTTAAAATGTAACTTGAACGTCTTCCCTTGGATTTACTGAACGTTGCGACCTTACACGGCGTTTTTATGTATAAAACACACAAATTTACAATTATCGGGATACCGGCAATCCTGGTTCCTGGTTCCTTATTGCTCACTCCGCAAAGTAAGTTTGCGGGCACTCTATCTCTTTATAGATAGGTGCAAAGCTTCTAAGCTTATTCTTATTATTGTTATTAAGTTTATATCACCTGTGCCTTAAATAAATTAATATCATAATGAGGTTCTCTATCTTTACGTTTATTCCCTTCTACTTTGAAATTGGATAGGATAACACCTTGCTATCATCAGTTTTGGCAACCTGTTGTGGTAATCAGTTTGGGCTTCCTAAACTCTTCTTTTATATTCATTGCCCTATCTATAAATGCAGCCAGATCCCTGCCAGGATTTTTTAGCATACCTAAACTTATTTCTACATTCTTCAGCTGTTCTAACTTTGGGCATAAAAATAAATGTTCGGTGGTGTCTTCTTCCTCTTTGCATAAATCACACAAATTGTCATCATATTTTCCCCTGAAATTTGCTTTTAAGTTGAGCATATTTAATCTTGCTTTCATCACAAGGGATGCCTTATCCAGATACATTTCTCTGATATAAGGCATAGGGCCATTTCCTTTAATAAATCTTAATTTTTTCATTATTTTCTTTTTTTCTTCAATAGTTTCTTCTATTTTTTCTATAATTCTTTTCTTGATTTCTTTTTTCAGGGTCCTTTTCCCCCAACTTCTTATTTCTTCCACTTCCATCCCATATTTACTGCAGATTTCTTCTACGCTCTTGCTCCAGCACTTCCCATACGGGTTCTTCAACTGATCCTCAATTATCTCTCTTACTAATCTTTTTTCCTCGGAGTTTATGATGTTATGGAAGAGCATTAACTTCTTATATTCTATTCTGCAGGACACCGGCCATATTCCTGTTTCTGCAAGTATGCCCCAATATGGAGTACTCGCAGGTAGTTCGTACATATTTCTTATTATCTTGTATTGGAGGTTTTCTAGATCTTTCATATCTTTGTCCCTAATTACACTCCAGGTCTCCACGTTGGCAAATATTGTTGGTACAACTACTGTTTCATATATTTTCTTTCTGACTTCCAATGCCATCTTTCCAACTTTTCTCGTATCCCCATATTTTCTTATTTCTTGGGTCATATATGCAACCCTCTGGGTTTTTTTACTGATACTCAATTCTTTGTTTCCCTTCTCTGTATACCATTCACCCAGATACTTATATTCCTTAACTAAACTTACTTTTCCGTTCTTCACTTTTGTTTCAATCTCCACCTCTTTCTCTTTCTTTCTTTTGTTAATTCTTAATACACCCGATTTTTTGGGGTTGGTGTTTATAGTGAACTTCTTTAGGGTCTCTAGTTCAGTCCAGTAAGCAGTAACTTCAGTTGTTAGACGGGGGAATTCGCCTTTCCATCGGCACCTCCTTGGTTTTCTTCTTTATTCTAATTCTTTTATTTTCTCCTCTATTTTTTCCACATCTGATAAATATTTTATTTTCTCTATTCCTTCTTTCTTAAACAACACGTTTTCTATTATCATCTTAGTACGGATGCTGTAATTCTATTATTTTCCTTCTCTCGTCGCTTCTACCCTCCCTCCTACTTCGTCTTTTCCTATCTTTTAATCTTAAACAGTTGGCCCTAGCCCTGTACATAATAACCGAATCAGGTTTGACCTTTTTCTTGTTTGTATATTTCTAATCTATTTCTCTCTTTATCTCATCCCTCTACTTCTCTAATCTTAGCCTTGAGCTCTTCTCTTCCCATTCTCCTAAAGGTTCTATCGTTTATTTCCATACCTTACATCCATTTCCTAGTCTCTTTCACCAACCTGTTATCTTAATTTTCTTTCATTTCTTCCAGAGTTTTCTTCAACAAATCATTTCTCCCCTCTTCTATACCTTTCACAAACCTTAGCCTTCCTCCTGCTATCCTTTGCTACTGCTGCATATGGTGATGCTCCCAAAAATTTTCTTCCTACTCCGTTTTCAATTTGTTGTAATCTTTCTATTTCACTGCCTGTTATGTTCATTACTACTGAGCCATATATTATTCCAGGTAAGGCTACATTTTTCCAATAAGTTTTTCCTATTATTTTATGGCATCTTTTCGCAATAATTGAGTAAGTCAAGTTGGCTAGATTTTCTGCCTTTTCCATCATTTTCTTTTGTTTTTTAAGCATACTTCTTTTCCCTTCCATCTGTATTCTTAAGTATTTTATGCTATCTGTTACTTTAATACCCTCTATTTTTCCGGATTTTCTTTCATATTATATACAATTATATACCTTATTTTTGTTTATTTCTAACCCACATTCTTTACATACTTCTACTAGTATTCTTATGTTTGTTCTTCTTCTTCCATTTTAGTAGGAGATCTGGTCTACTTCTTGGAGCCAATGTACTCCATTGTAAATATATGATATAAAATATTAGATCTAATCAGTACAGTTGACAAATTTTAGTGTTAGTCTGTTTGTAAATATTAAACTCCACCGAAGGTTGTGAATGATATGTTCACTCCCCCACATGAGGCTTAATACCTTTTATTCAAACAATATCCATGCTTCCCCCTTCCATTGATATTGTTTTTATATTGCAATATATATATATATATATATATATATATATATATATATATATATATATATATATATATATATATATATATATATATATCACTTTATTAAAAACGTTTCCATTGATTTATATTTAAAACAACCTCCTGTGGTTTCTCTATTGCAAAATCGTTGCATTAAATGTAGTCTCTTTACAAAAGAACATTTATGTGGGTTTAGAGACTAAATTCAATCCTTATTCTTCTGTTGGATAATTAATTTTACAGCTGATTATAATGTGTTTAGTAAATTAGTTTTAGTTAGAAATGTTATAAAAGCAGTTTTCCTCCTCTCTTGTATATCCTTTTCTTTGTGTTTTCCTAATAGATTACTCAAAGAGCAATTCAATTTGAGTCCTGTTAATTCTACTTCTAGGTCCTTTCTTTGCAGATTATATTTCTTACAATTTATCATTACATGTGAAATGTCCTCTACTACATTGCATGTGCTACACAGAGGTGTACTTGTCATCTTGAATTTATGTAAATATGCACTTACTCTAACATGTCCAATTCTCAAATTTCCCATTAAGGTTTCTATTTTCCTTTGTCTACAATAAGCTGTCTCCCAATCTTCTATAATAGGTTTAAACGTACCGAGCCACTTACTTGATTTTATAACATCCCATTCCATTTGCCAGGTTTCTATAATTTTTCTCTTTAATATTGTTTTCTTCTCTGTCATCAACAAGTGGTTGTTGATAGTACAGGGGTTGTTTAACCCTTGTTTAGAGGTTGTGTCTACCAGCTCGTTTCCCAGGATTCCTTTGTGGCTTGGAATCCACTGGAGTTTTACAAAATTGTAATTGCTATTCATTTCGATTAGCAGCTCCTGATTTATTTCAAATGTAGAGTAGCTGTAATTTTTACTACAGTAAATTTATATACAGTGTACAGCAAGAGCTGTGATGAGCTGGTTGGAGAGAGAGGGAAGTGGTGCAAAGCAAGCTCACAGTAAAAGAGTGAGGGCTATTTGAAATCATCGCACAAGATTTTTTATCATGAATATTTGATTTTTTACATATTAGGTATTGCGGTTCTCTATGTCACATATGTGGTATCGCGAAGTATAAACTTGCGTCAGCATGGGCTGAATCGTACTCACGTGGAGAATCCACAGAAAATTGTTTGCCACGGTATGAGGGGATGAGAGGATGTAGATTGACTTCAACCCGACTCATAAAAGTATCATAAGGGCGACCATCACAGCCGGAGTAGGTCCACACGACACTAGACATTGATAGGCACTATTAATAGCAATGATGAAGAAAAAGCACTATTATTATTATTATCATCATTATTATTATTATTATCACTTGCTAAGATACAACCTTAGTTGGAAAAGCAGGATGCTATAAGCCCAGGGGCTTCAACAGGAAAAATAGCCTAGTGAGGAAAGGAAAAAAGGAAATAAAATATTTTAAGAACAGTAACAACTGAAATATCTCCTATATAAAATATAAAAAACTTTACCAAAACAAGAGGAAGAGAAATAAGATAGAATAGGGGGCTCCAGTGTACCCTCAAGCAAGAGAACTCTACCCAAGACAGTGGAAGACCATGGTACAGAGGCAATGGCACTACCCAAGACTAGAGAACAATGGTTTCATTGGTGTCCTTCTCCTAGAAACGCTGCTTACAATAGCTAAAGAGTTTCTTCTATCCTTACTAAGAGGAAATTCGCCACTGAAAAATTAAAGTGCAGTAGTTAACCCCTTGGTTGAAGAAGAATTGTTTGGTAATCTCAGTGTTGTCAGATGTATGAGGACAAAGGAGAACATATAAAGAATAAGCCAGACTATTCGGTGTATGTGTAGGCAAAAGGAAAATTAACCGTAACCAGAGCGAAGGATCCAATGTAGTACTGTCTGGCAAGTCAAAGGAACTCATACTTCTCTAGCAGTAGTATCTCAACAGGTGGCTGATGCCCTGGCCAACCTACTACCTACTAAAGCACTATAAGGGTAATCCAGTGTGGATAGGTGATGCTGTGATTGTAGAGCGAAGAGGGAAGACCTCTTAACGGAATGACGACCAGGAGAAGAGTGGAGCTTGCATCACAGCAGCATGTAATGCTGCCCAGCAGTGGAGTTGCCATATAACCTAATATGGTTACAACTGGACCCTTGTTTTTTCTTTGTCTGATTATAGAAAATTGACATTAGTAGTAATCCCATTCAAATGACTCCCAAGTTTGTATCCGTGTAGGAATGAATTATATTTTTGTAAAAATAATAATGTTACTTCTGGCAAGAAAACCAGATAAGGGTTTTATTTATTTTGCAAGTCATTCTTTGTCGAGTTCACGTCACATTTCTGGTGGAAGGTAAGCTGGTAAATGGAATGATTTCCTTTCGATATATTACTGAGTAATACTGTATTAGCATTTCCATTATCGAAACATAAAGTTACCATAATAAATATTTCAGTGGTCTGTATTAGTTATTATGAGTACTACTTAGCACAAAGTTCACTAAACACCTAGGACAGATTCTTCTATTTTTCGCTTGTCTTATTTCATGACCATATAAATGTAGAGATATGAAATAGTATGATGTGAACTGAGATGTTACAAATGGTATAAAAATGTAAAAAATATAGATGTCTAAAGAAAAATAAAGATTTTTATTTCAAAATAAACTACATATCTAAATACAATAATGTCAAAAGAAATATGAAGATTTAATAATGAACTAAAAATTGAAATACAATACAGTATGAAGCTCTAAAAATTAACTACCTGTACACACATTGCCTTACCTTATTCTATGTTTGGGTTCCCCCAGGTCCCTCAGTGTGAGGCACCTCGTATATCCACCAGAGAGTTGCTAATGCATCTTCCGGTGTATTTTGCATCTTTCAGTCTTGGATGGTCTGGGATGCATCTTAGGTATTCATCGAGCTTATTCTTAAACACATCTACGCTCACTCCTGATATGTTTCTTGGATGAGCTGGCAGCGCATTAAATAGTTGCTGCATTATCGATGCTGGTGCATAGTGGATTAATGTCCTGTGTGCCTTTCTTAGTTTTCCTGGTATAGTTTTGGGCACAATTAATCAACCTCGGCTTCCTCTTTCTGATATTTTTAGATCCATGATGTTTTCAGTAATTCCTTCGATTTGCTTCCATGCTTGTATTATCATGTAGCGTTCTCTTCTCCTTTCTAGACTGTATAGTTTTAAAAATTGCAGTCTTTCCCAGTAGTCAAGATCCTTAACTTCTTCTCTTCTAGCAGTATAGGACCTTTGTACACTCTCTATTTGTGCAATATCCTTTTGGTAGTGTGGGTACCAAATCACATTGCAGTACTCGAGTGTACTACGTATATAAGTTTTGTAAAGCATAATCATGTGTTCAGCTTTTCTTGTTTGAAAGTGTCTGAATATCATTACCATTTTTGCTTTACATTTAGCCAACAGTGTTGCTATTAGGTCGTTGCATAACATATTCCTGTTTAACATTACACCAAGGTCTTTAATTGCTTCCTTGTTTGTGATTGTCTCATTATTATGTCCCCTGTATGCACATACCATTCCTTCTCTGTTTCCGTAGTTTATCGATTCAAATTTACCGAAGTTAAATACCACCCTATTTATCTCCGCCCATTCATATATTTTGTAGATCTCTTTGTAGTGAGTTCCTATCTTCATCACAAGTAATTTCTCTACTTATTCTTGTGTCATCGGCGAAACTTCTCACTACAGAGTTTTTAACATTACAGTCTATGTTTCAGATCATAATAACAAAAAGCAGTGCAGCTAATACCGTATCCTGTGGCACGCCAGAGAGAGAGAGAGAGAGAGAGAGAGAGAGAGAGAGAGAGAGAGAGAGAGAGAGAGAGAGAGAGAGAGAGAAACATAATCCTATGATAGGTAACAATAATGGCTTTAAACAAACTACTATATGAAAACTATGATATCCTATAACATACTAGTGCTGATGTAATATTCATTACAAAGATATTTGAATAGGTCAAGAAATTATATAAATATTACTCTGCTATTCGTATGCGCACATATTCTTGATACATTGGTGACAGCTTGAGATCAACTGATCACAACCAAATGTAAAAAGAAAGCCAGTTATTGTTGATTGTTAAAATGCTAAAAGAATAAAGGAGTAAAAAATGCTTTAATAAAATGCAATTAACATTTTAAAACCCTGATTTTTTTTAGAATGTGATAATGTTATCTGCTAAAGCTACGAATCACCTGACGATATAGCAACGACATGTTTTAAAGCCTTAGTCTCTATGATCTAACACAGATTTAAGCCAAGTATAAGTTTATTTTGAGTGTAGTATTTATCAGATACTTTGTAAGGAAACAAAGATTCTTATTACTTCTGCTATATGTTTGTATTATAAGGCATCTGAGAGAGAGAGAGAGAGAGAGAGAGAGAGAGAGAGAGAGAGAGAGAGAGAGAGAGAGAGATTCACATGATAACTGATAATAATAGCTATAAACAAACTGTATGAAAACTATGATATGCTATGAACCAAGAAAATTATAGAATGATATACAGTAAGAAAATACTGTAATGATATGACTAAAATGAATAAAGTATTATGACAGCATATTAAACCTACAGAAATTTAACATAAGATCAACTTACGTCCAGATCGATTTACGACCTATCTCTCGTAACCTAACCCAGTTATAGATCGATAACTAGCTGTAATGAATTATGATTGAAGCTCATTTATTTCCACTTTAAGATTGGACTCATCACTTTGAGTTTGAAGTCTTTAGACACAATCTTGAAATATCCCAAAAGTTTCTTCCTGGGTATTAAGAACATTCACATAATGAAATGTCTTCTAATAATAGCCTTTTCATAAAAAATTTGTCATATAACATATTCTAAAACAATAGGAAAACATACCTATATAATCTTGCATTAAATACTACTAACCAAATGAAATAAAACACAAAATAAATGGGCGGAAGAGGTCAGTCCGCATCTGATGGTGACCAAAAAAAATATGGAGCGCTTAGCCTGAATGCACCAGTATGAGCTGATTTCCTTCCCAATAAAGGGCGATGTACCACAAACCAGCCGCTGGAGAGGAGGGATATACAAGAGTGAGTGTTTTTTTTTTTCTTTCTTTTTTTTTTTTTAAGGTGGGAAAGCTTACACTTCAAAATTATTAACACAGGTCTGAATCATTAAAATATCTTGTGCAACTGTAGAAATAGATGTTTCTCACAAGTAAGCTCCCAATAAAAAACAATGCTTTGAGTTTTAAAAAGTTACATGTAGTATGTGCAGCATAAATAACTTTGAGCCATAAGGCCGAGCACTAGGGCTTGGAAACCCATTCAGCACCAATTACATTTGAGGGAAACTCCCAGTTGCAGTATCAAGTAATAGTTTAGAGGTTGGGCAGCAAGATGGAAGAAAAGAAGTAAGAACAAAGGCGTTACATTTAATCAGAGAAATATTGTTAATGAAAGGTATCACTTTGAAGAATTGAGTGCTTTCAATAAACTTTTGAAGATTGACAATTCTCTAGCTGCCAGGTACAGGAGCCCCTTAAGTAACTTAACATGGATGGGTTAAATAAATAATCTTGACTTTATTACCTTTATGGAAAACTTAAAATTTCTATTTACAAATGTACAAAAATACAAAGAAAAAGTTGTCTGCAATGAATAATTATAAATGTACTTGACGTATATAAACTATCATCATTAGTAAATATTTCCTATTAATTCAGAATTAGGACTAACACCTATCTGCCAAAGGTAGTTGAGATGATGTTCTAGGTAAATCTCCTACAGGATTTTATATCTGTACAACCTGTAAAACAATGGATAAAAAAATATTTTCAGATAGAAGTAGATGAAAATTGTACCTTACTATCAAATATCACAAATTAATTTTTAGATTAAATTTCATTATACCAATGTTTACATAAAATTTGTGCTATTCATTCTTCATATGAAAAGCTTGGCTACAACAGAAATAAAACTACGAAGGTGTTCACCCTTGAAAAAATGTGATCTGACCCCAAGCTAACTTTTTTTCACCTATTCTTTAATTCACTTCCATTAGCTTTTGTAACAGATCTAAGTATCTCCAGATAAGAAAGCATTGATTTCTTTGATACTACCGCTAACGAGTAATTAGGTCCTTTGACTGGCCAAACAGTAATGCATTGGATCCTTCTCTCTCGTTACAGTTCATTTTCCCTTTACCTACACGTACACAGAATAGTCTGGCATATTCCTTACATATTCTCCTCTGTCCTCATACATCTGAAAATACCAAATTTTCTTTGCTCACTGTAATTGTTCAGTGTCTACTTTCCTTTTGTTAAGAGTAGAAGAGACTCTTTAGCTATGGTAAGCATCTCTTCTAGGAATAGGACACTCCAAAATCAAACCATTGTGCTCTAGTCTTGGGTAGTGCCATAGCCTCTGTACCATGGTCTTCCACTGTCTTGGGTTCGAGTTCTCTTTTGCTTGAGGGTATACCTGTGCACACTATTCCATCTTATTTCTCTTCCTATTGTTGTTTCTTTAAAGTTTTTATAGTTTATGTATTAAATATTTATTCTAACCTTATTGTTCTTGAAATATTTTAATTATTCATTACTTCTATCTTAGTTTATCTATTTCCTTATATCCTTTCCTAAATGGACTATTGTTCCCTATTAGAGCTCTTAGGCTTATAGCATCCTGCTTTGCTCACTAGTGTTGTAGCTTAACAAGTAATAATAATAATAATAATAATAATAATAATAATAATAATAATAATAATATGTTACACTAACCATGTAAAGAAAATGCAAATTCTCAGCAATGAACACACCATATAAGGATATACTTTCATTTGAGGTCACATATTTTCAAAATAAGTCATAATTGTTATTCAAGTGAATCTCACTCCTTCCTAACATGAGAATGAATCGAGGTAAAAAGGAACAAAATTTAGCTGCATGTACAGCGTATGGACTGCAACCAAACTGTGGCTTTGTTCTGCTGAGTCATGAAGATGAAGGGAAGGTACTACTGTGCATACATCTTTACAGTTTTGTCTTTTTATTGCTACTTTACTTATAGACAAGCTTTTCATACAAAGAATGAATAGCTCATGAATTTTAAGAAGTTTCATTGAAATAATAGGGTTTTATAAAAGCAATTATTGCCATTAGTGTTTTATATTATCATTATTATTACTAGCCAAGCTACAACCCTAGTTGGAAAACCAAGATGCTATATGCCCACGGACTCCAATAGGGAAAAATAGCCCAGTGAGAAAAGGAAATAAGGAAATAAATAAATGATAAGAATAAATTAACAATAAATCATTCTAAAAACAGTGACAACATCAAAACAGATATGTCCTATATAAACTATTAACGTCAAAAACAAATATGTCATATATAAACTATAAAAAGACTCATGTCAGCCTGGTCAACATAAAAACATTTGCTCCAACTTTGAACTTTTGAAGTAAGGATGAATTGGAATAAAAAAAAAAAGTCTTCATGATTGTAAACAGATCTCCATTACAAAAATGAAAATACTCATTACTAATGAATAAAAATAATTCAAATACTTATTACTTACCTCCAAATATATCTGAATTGATGTATCAGTAAACTACTAAATACCGCATTCTCTTCTAAGTACAAATGCGGTCGCACTCTCGGAGTCAAGAATGGTGTCTTTCAACTTTCTGAGCATAGCTATCCCACTTCTGTGAATTCGGGCTTTGGTATTTTTATAGTAACACTCATTGATCATCTTATCCACAATGTAATGCAACCATAATACGTTTGTGTATGGAGTGAAGTCCTCCCAATTATTCCTGTAATATAAATGATTTTCTTATCAGGGAGCATTGGGAACAAGAACAAGTGACATAACTGACATATGGTATCACCAATACTTGTCTACAACTAGAACAGTTCCACATGGTAATATTCTAACTGCAGCTGTTACTTAAAAGATATACAGTAGTAATTCTAAAATACAAAATTGGAAAGTTAGCAGATGAGGGACCAAGATAATGTCTTTTGATAAATCTCTTGAGAAAGCAGTGGAATCCATCACAGGCGCTTGATCTCGATACTATGAGCAAAATATGGGAGTGGCTCATCTCATATTCCCTCCAATGCCTCACAATTATTTTAATACTTCAAAAAATTTTAATAATACATCATCCACCTCAAATGGGAAATTCCAGCCTCCCATTAAAATTAAATACACCCTTGGACACCTGGATCTTCATCGACCTGGTTTAAAAGGCTGCTCATGAATGGCAGAGGCAAGGGACAGTGACATTGCCCTAGCAAGCAAGACAGTGCCCTTGAGACTGACCATATATTATATGATCAGCGCCCAAGCCCCATCTCCACCCAAGCTACGAACAGGGAAGGCCAGGCAATGGCTGCTGATGACTCAGCAGATAGACCTATAGGCTTCCCCATACACCCAAACCTAGTTCACAAGGTGGTATGGTTGTAGACACTAATGGCACTAACGAGTCTGAGCGGGACTTGACCCCCCCCCCCCCCCCCCACTGGCAAATACCAGACAGAGATGTTACCAATCAGACCCTCTGTGTACCTGCGGGGTAGGAATTAATGTCAGCTGGCTTCATTGGCTGAAGCTTGTTAAAAAGTTAGTTAAAGTGGTGTGTGCCACACCATGTGAAAAGGGAAACTCAAACCCCTCATCTGGCAAAACCTCCACTTTCCTTTCAACTTCAAGGAAAAATGCAAGGCGAGACTAAAATGTAAATTTTACAGGTTTATATAGCTAGACTGCTAAAAGACCTAAAACCCCTATAGGGAAAGCAGCCAATATATGAAAGTACCCTGAGAATGAGAACTATATAAGAGAAATGAAGAAAACTAATGAGGCCAATCCTGAGAAAAATGTTATTTTCCTTAGTAAAATAAATTTTTGAATATACTTACCCGATGATCATGTAGCTGTCAACTCTGTTGCCCGACAGAAAAAATCTAAGGTCGGGATACGCCAGCGATCGCTATACAGGTGGGGGTGTACATCAACAGCGCCATCTGTCGAGCAGGTACTCAAGTACTTCTTGTCAACAAGAACTCAATTTTCTCCTCGGTCCACTGGTTCTCTATGGGGAGGAAGGGAGGGTCCTTAAATTCATGATCATCGGGTAAGTATATTCAAAAATTTATTTTACTAAGGAAAATAACATTTTTCAATATTAATCTTACCCGATGATCATGTAGCTGATTCACACCCAGGGGGGTGGGTGGAGACCAGCATACATGTTAACATTAGAAGCTAAGTATCCCGTATTTCATTTTATCAGTTATTCAAAATAACAAACATAAAATAAATAAGTACCTGGTAAGGAAGTCGACTTGAACCATTACTCTGCCTTTTTTAAGTACGTCTTCCTTACTGAGCCTAGCGATCCTCTTAGGATGCTGAGCGACTCCTAGGTGCTGAAGTATGAAGGGCTGCAACCCATACTAAAGGACCTCATCACAACCTCTAATCTAGGCGCTTCTCAAGAAAGAATTTGACCACCCGCCAAATCAACCAGGATGCAGAAGGCTTCTTAGCCTTCCGTACAACCCAAAAACAACAATAAAAAACATTTCAAGAGAAAGATTAAAAAAGGTTATGGGATTAAGGGAATGTAGTGGTTGAGCCCTCACCTACTACTGCACTCGCTGCTACGAATGGTCCCAGGGTGTAGCAGTTCTCGTAAAGAGACTGGACATCTTTGAGGTAAAATGATGCGAACACTGACTTGCTTCTCCAATAGGTTGCATCCATAACACTCTGCAGAGAACGGTTCTGTTTGAAGGCCACTGAAGTAGCGACAGCTCTAACTTCATGTGTCCTTACCTTCAGCAAAGCAAGGTCTTCTTCCTTCAGATGAGAATGGGCCTCTCTAATCAAAAGCCTGATGTAATAAGAAACTGCGTTCTTAGACATCGGTAAAGCAGGTTTCTTGATAGAACACCATAAAGCTTCTGATTGTCCTCGTAATGGCTTTGTACGTCTTAAATAGTACTTAAGAGCTCTTACTGGGCAAAGTACTCTCTCTAGTTCGTTCCCAACCAAGTTGGACAGGCTTGGGATCTCGAACGACTTGGGCCAAGGACGAGAAGGAAGCTCGTTTTTAGCTAAAAAAACCAAGCTGCAAGGAACATGTAGCCGTTTCAGATGTAAAACCTATGTTCCTGCTGAAGGCGTGAATCTCACTGACTCTTTTAGCTGTTGCTAAGCAAACGAGGAAAAGAGTCTTCAATGTGAGATCCTTAAAAGAGGCTGATTGAAGCGGTTCGAACCTTGCTGACATCAGGAACTTTAAAACCACGTCTAGGTTCCAGCCTGGTGTGGCCAACCGACGCTCCTTTGAGGTCTCAAAAGACCTAAGGAGGTCCTGTAGATCTTTGTTGGAGGAAAGATCTAAGCCTCTGTGGCGGAAAACCGCTGCCAACATGCTTCTGTAACCCTTGATCGTAGGAGCTGATAGGGATCTTACGTTCCTTAGATGTAAAAGGAAGTCAGCTATCTGCGTTACAGAGGTACTGGTTGAGGATACTGCATTCGCCTTGCACCAGCTTCGGAAGACTTCCCATTTAGACTGGTAGACCTTGAGAGTGGATGTCCTCCTTGCTCTGGCAATCGCTCTGGCTGCCTCCTTCGAAAAGCCTCTAGCTCTTGAGAGTCTTTCGATAGTCTGAAGGCAGTCAGACGAAGAGCGTGGAGGCTTGGGTGTACCTTCTTTACGTGCGGCTGACGCAGAAGGTCCACTCTTAGAGGAAGAGTCCTGGGAACGTCCACTAGCCATTGCAGTACCTCGGTGAACCATTCTCTCGCGGGCCAGAGGGGAGCAACCAACGTCAACCGTGTCCCTTCGTGAGAGGCGAACTTCTGTAGTACCCTGTTGACAATCTTGAACGGCGGGAACGCATACAGGTCGAGATGGGACCAGTCCAGAAGAAAGGCATCCACGTGAACTGCTGCTGGGTCTGGAATCGGTGAACAATACCTCGGGAGCCTCTTGGTCATCGAGGTAGCGAATAGATCTATGGTGGGCTGGCCCCACAGGGCCCATAGTCTGCTGCAAACATTCTTGTGAAGGGTCCACTCTGTGGGGATGACTTGACCCTTCCGGCTGAGGCGATCTGCCATGACATTCATGTCGCCCTGAATGAACCTCGTTACCAGCGAAATCTTTCGATCTTTTGACCAAGTGAGGAGGTCCCTTGCGATCTCGAACAACTTCCTCAAATGAGTCCCTCCTTGCTTGGAGATGTACGCCAAGGCTGTGGTGTTGTCGGAGTTCACCTCCACCACCTTGCTTAGATGGAGGGACTTGAAGTTTATCAAGGCCAGATGAACTGCCAATAGCTCCTTGCAGTTGATGTGAAGTGTTCTTTGCTCCTGATTCCATGTGCCCGAGCATTCCTGTCCGTCCAGTGTCGCACCCCAGCCCGTGTCCGATGCGTCCGAGAAGAGACGGTGGTTGGGGGTCTGAACAGCCAATGGTAGACCTTCCTTGAGAAGAATGCTGTTCTTCCACCACGTCAGTGAAGACCTCATCTCTTCGGAAATGGGCACTGAGACCGCTTCTAGCGTCATGTCCCTTCTCCAGTGAGCAGCTAGATGAAACTGAAGGGGGCGGAGGTGGAGTCTGCCTAACTCGATGAACAGGGCCAGCGATGAAAGCGTCCCTGTTAGACTCATCCACTGCCTGACTGAACATCGGTTCCTTCTCAGCATGCTCTGGATGCACTCTAGGGCTTGACTGATCCTGGGGGCCGACGGAAAAGCCCGAAAAGCTCGACTCTGAATCTCCATACCTAGATAGACAATGGTTTGAGATGGGACGAGCTGGGACTTCTCTATATTGACCAGGAGACCCAATTCCTTGGTCAGATCCATAGTCCATCTGAGATTCTCCAGACAGCGACGACTTGACGAAGCTCTTAAAAGCCAGTCGTCCAAATAGAGGGAGGCTCTGATGTCTGCCAAGTGAAGGAATTTGGCAACATTCCTCATCAGTTTCGTAAACACAAGAGGTGCCGTGCTTAGGCCAAAGCACAGGGCTTGGAACTGGTACACGACCTTTCCAAAGACGAACCTTAGGAAAGGTTGGGAGTCTGGATGGACGGGAACATGAAAGTATGCATCTTTCAGGTCCAACGAGACCATCCAGTCTTCCTTCCTGACCGCTGCTAGGACCGACTTCGTCGTCTCCATTGTGAACGTCTGCTTGGTGACAAAAGCGTTGAGAGCACTGACGTCCAGCACCGGTCTCCAACCTCCTGTCTTCTTCGCTACCAGGAAGAGACGGTTGTAGAAGCCCGGGGATTGATGGTCCCGGACTATGACTACCGCTCCCTTTTGTAGCAAGAGCGACACCTCTTGTTGCAACGCTAGCCTCTTGTCCTTCTCCTTGTAGTTGGGAGAGAGGTTGATGGGAGAAGTTGCTAGAGGGGGACTGCGGCAGAACGGAATCCTGTACCCCTCCCTTAGCAACTTCACAGACTGAGCGTCTGCACCTCTGTTCTCCCAAGCCTGCCAGAAGTTCTTGAGCCTGGCTCCCACTGCTGTCTGGAGAGGTAGGCAGTCAGATTCTGCCTTTTGAGGACTTGGAACCCTTCTTCGATTTGCCACGATGACTGTCGGCACGGGTACCTCCTCTGCTGGAGGTTCTGCCACGAAAGGGCGGGATGAACCTAGACGCTGGTGTGTCCATCCTAGGCCTAGGCACGGAAGGTAAAGCTTTAGCCTTACGTGCGGAGGACGCCACCAGGTCATGGGTGTCCTTCTGGATCAACGAGGCAGCCATCCCCTTGACCAGCTCTTCCGGAAAGAGACACTTGGAAAGCGGAGCAAACAACAACTCCGACTTCTGGCATGGAGTGATCCCAGCAGACAAGAAGGAGCAAAGATGGTCTCTCTTCTTAAGCACTCCCGACACGTACGAAGCCGCAAGCTCACCAGACCCATCCCGAATGGCCTTATCCATGCTAGACATGATAAGCATGGCCGAGTCCTTATCCGAAGGGGAAGTCTTTCTGCTTAAAGCTCCCAAACACCAATCGAGGAAGTTGAAGATCTCAAAAGCACGAAAGACTCCCTTCAACAGATGATCCATGTCAGAAAAGGACCAGCAAATCTTAGATCGTCTCATAGCCAGCCTGCGGGGAGAGTCAACCAGACTTGAGAAGTCGCCCTGGGCAGAGGCAGGAACTCCCAAGCCGGGTTCCTCTCCCGTGGCATACCAGACGCTAGATTTGGAAGCAAGCTTGGTAGGCGGAAAGATGAAAGCAGTCTTTCCTAGCTGCTTCTTGGACTGCAACCACTCTCCCATAACCCTCAAAGCTCTCTTGGATGAGCGTGCGAGAACGAGTTTGGTGAAGGCAGGAGCTGCTGACTGCATGCCTAACGCAAACTCGGAGGGAGGAGAGCGAGGTGTTGCAGACACAAACTGTTCCGGATACAAGTCCCTGAACAGGGCAAGGACTTTCCTAAAGTCTAAGGAGGGAGGCGTAGACTTGGGTTCTTCTAAGTCGGAGTGCGGATCGTCCAAATGCGCAGCTTCGTCGTCATCAGATACTCCATCATCCGAAAGCTGAGGAGGAAGTGGCAAAGGTGGAGCAGAAAGCTGAATGGCTGAATCCGGCAGCATGGGTGCATGCGTAGCTGCTGCGGATCCAACATCATGCCGCTGCTGGTCAGTCTGCGAGCTGGCAACAACAAAAGCGGAGTGCTGGTGCGTGGGAGGGACTGCCGTGGGTTGGGGAGCATGCCGCATGAGTTGCGGAGCATGCCGCAATGCGTCAAAACACGGCAGCTCGACAGCACCTTCCCACTGCTGATGCGGAAGCTCACGCATGTCAACGGAGGGTGCAGCATGAACATGCATCTGGCAGGGTCGACTGCACATCGGTGGTGGAGCTCTCACAGGTGGAGTGTGGGAGCAGGCAGCCGCAGTATCTGCTAAGCGCACAACCGTGGCAGGTTGTAGGTTAACAGGTGCAGTGTCAACCTTCTCAGCACGATACTCCTGCATGAAGGAAGCAAGCTGAGACTGCATAGTCTGCAGCATGGACCACTTAGGGTCTACCGTGGTTGGTGCGGCAACAGACGGAGTAGTTGCCTGTTGCGGAACCACTCTACCTCTCTTGGGAGGTGTGCAGTCTTCGGAAGACTGCGGCGAGTCCGAACTGACCCAGTGGCTACACCTGGGCCGTTGGACTCGCTCGGAAGGGACCTTACGCTTGAGAGGTCGTGAGACCTTGGTCCAACGTTTCTTCCTCGAAACTTCTTCCACAGACGAGGAATGACAGGGCTCATTCGTCTGTTTGTGGATGGGACGATCTCTGACAGATACGTCCGCAACCACTGAGGGTACATCCGTACGCTGATCAAGGCCTGTCGAACCCTTTGGTCCTTCGACATTGCTTCTCCCCTGGGCTTGGGAGCTTGCAAGAGGTCCCGGACTGGGAGGACGACTGGCACGTACAGGAGTACCCTCATGCGCAACACTGACACTGACACTTTTCACTTCACTTGCACTCACTACACTTCCCACTGCACTTCGCACTTTCAACTCTTTGACATCGGCCAAAAGTTGATTACGGTCATTAGCTAATGACTCCACTCTGTCACCAAGAGCCTGAATGGCACGCATCATATCCGCCATGGAGGGTTGAGCACTAGTAGCAGGGTCGGGAGTCACCACTACAGGGGAAGGAGTAGGTTGAGGGGCATGGGGAGAGGAAAAATCAAAAGAGCGAGAAGAACTCCTCCTGATCCTATCCTTCTCTAGCCTACGTGCATTCTTTAGGAATTCGTTAAAATCGAATTCCGAAAGCCCAGCGCATTCCTCACATCGATCTTCCAATTGACAGGATTTACCCCTACAATTGGAACAAACGGTGTGAGGATCTATGGAGGCCTTCGGAAGACGCCTAGAACAAGCCCTAACACTACACTGCCTGTACTTAGGGACTTGAGAATGGTCAGACATCTTGAATTCCAGAAATAGTCAGGGGGGAAATCCAAAAACTAGCAAAGTTCATTAACAATTAATCCAAATCTAATCAAAAAGCTATATAAGCTAATGATAAAGGTTCCTGAATAGCGAAGGCTAAAATCTAGAGCGAATACATCACAAAAATCGTGAAAAACAACTCCAGAAACAACAGCGTATCCAAGTAGGTCTTGCCGGTGGCACGACAGAGGAAAAATTGAGTTCTTGTTGACAAGAAGTACTTGAGTACCTGCTCGACAGATGGCGCTGTTGATGTACACCCCCACCTGTATAGCGATCGCTGGCGTATCCCGACCTTAAATTTTTTCTGTCGGGCAACAGAGTTGACAGCTACATGATCATCGGGTAAGATTAATATTGAAAATAGTGGGGGCAAGCCCTAATGTATAAAATGAATTGCTCAATTTGCCAAATTTGAACTAGTTGATTAGGCTACACAAAACAATCACAATCATAGCCTATGAAAATTTTAACATGCTAGTTGGGCTAAACATCAATAATAATAGTCCAAGGACTTTCACGTCATAACAAAATTACACTATGAAATAATTAAAATACTGATATGTAAAACTAATGTCTAACATACCAAACTATTAAATGATTAAAATATTGATACATAAAACTAATTTCTACCATACCAAACTTTCATACTTACTATTTGTAGGCCAGTCTACCACAAACATTCACAGTGCATCTTACTTTGCAAGTTTCCCCATTATCATAGTTGAGTACGTCAATATCAATAAATCACAGAAAATTTTCTTTACTTAATTTATATTCGCTGTATAAGTTTTCAATCAAAGTTAATACAATTTCTTACTGTTTTGTTTATTTCATTATGAAAGGGGATTTGACAAAAGATGGACCTATTTGTTGGAGAGTTGCTGTGTGGTCTCCAAGAACTTTCTATTGAAGGATAGAACAGGGAATCCAATCAGACAAAAAATACCAAAAAAATACTATCTTCCTTGCTCCAGGTCTAGTGTATCAAAGATTTTAAGTGTATAAGGAAGACCAATGGATTCAAGCTCTATTGAACCCATCACAGCACCTCTAATGCTGAAATACATAGGACAACCGATAACTTGTCATCACAAAGAACAAACTAAATACTGGAAACACACTACCTGGGGTGCTTGTTGTGCCTATCTATTCTCTTTTATAATTGGATTATGACCACACGGCACCTCCCAAAACTGGGATTTTCCTTCGTCAACGTCCCTTCTTTGAGGATAATGTGCTGTGTGGTCTCCACGAAATGATGCCAGAGTAACCATAGAGTAGACTCGTATACCATCTACAAACCAGCAAATTAACAAATCATGCGTCTATGGATGAGAAGAAAAACTAACAAGTCTGACACTCACCACATGAGAGAAAATCCCTAGGAAGAGGCTTGATGCCCATCTAGGGACAAGATGAAATGTTTTTCTTGAACCCGGTTTCCTTCCATAGGTTCCCTGAATGAGCCAAGTACAATGCACACATTGTGCTACTTTGATTTGTGCCAGGTAGTATCTTATAAACACTTTATTCCCAGACCAACCTGTAAAGTTCTGGATCTCCTGAAATTGCATATTAGCAAAAAATGCCAATGAGGAAGCAGTTTTTCTCACATCATAGGTTTTAGGGATGGAGAGGGAGGTCATTAAAATACAGATGGCCCTGTAGAAAGGAACTTGGGCTGGGAATTTTGGAAGAAACTACCTTACTGGGGTGAACAAAGTTTCAACTAAAGTTGATTGTTTGCAAAATGTTTTAGATACTGGTGTTCTTCGTTCGCTTGCAAGATCGACCTCGAGTGGGGTAAATGTAGACACTAGTACAATTATTGCCAAATGAGTCCGATGCATGCATGCACAGCAGCCCCCGTATCCAGTTGTAAACAAACTAGAAAATCAGCTTTTTTACTCTTGGTTTAACCTCCAGTACAGGAAGATGAAGAAAAAGAATATGCAGAAACAAACTCTGAAAGTGAGGAATTACCTTTTCAAACCTTACGTAACCTTATAGCTAAGAAATACCCTATTAAGTTGAGTAAGGTGATCATTACTAAAGTTATCACTTTTGCCTTAAAAATTGTGGGATGAAAACACCTAAACATTATTTACTAATGTTGAGAATACCTTGATTGTTGTACTCAGACATAAATGAGCAGTAATCAACATTATACAAAAGATCTATTAACCATAGATAGTTTAAAAAAAAAATATGCATAGAAATAGGAAACAAGAGGAAAGGACTGTAATAAACTTAGCAAGGTTTACCTGTTCACTTTTTTCATTTGTCTATATATTTCAAACTGGTAATCACCCTCTGCTGTAAAGAGTGATGGATCTTCTGCCAAATTGTTATACATGACACAATTAGGCATTTTTAATCTTGATAAAGTAAAATCTATCACTGTAGCCATTACACCCTGAAAACGAAAAAAAAAAATCATGATTAAAAAATTTTAAAAAAGTAAAATATTAAAAGTAATCTTTTTATTATATTAAATCAAACAGTAATTCCTCTAATTTTCAGTAATCATTCAACATTTAAAATGCAATATGAAATCAATTACTATTCATGAAAATAATATTAATTGACAAAGCGTATCTTACACAATGAGATTAAGACTTGAGAAATACACATGTGACCACTGTACCTTAGTTTCAAGACTATAAAGTGCGCCATTCAATTTGAACTCTGCATAATTCTTTGTAGTTGTGGCAATTAAAACATTGCCCCAATGAAGATCACGATGTTCAAATTCTAATGACTGCTCAGCAACGGCTAAAGTGTACGCAATCTGAATAAATTAAGAATTGTTACTAAGAAATAATTACCAAGATTTGTCTTAGCTAATTCCTTAACCCTTTTACCCCCAGGCTATTTGGAAATTTCCAACCCTTAACCCCCATGGGGTTATTTTTTTTCAAGCACATTTTGCAGTATAATTTTTTTAAATTGCTCTAACAGCCTTAATTTTTGTCATAGAGACGTCAGGTTGGTCTCATTCTCTTGGAAAATGCCTGAAGTTTCTCAAAAAATTATCAAAAATATGCAAAAAAAAATTTAAATAGCATTTTTTTGCAAGGACGTACCAGTACGTCCATGGGGGTAAAGGGATGAGTTTTGTGAAACGTACCAGTACATCCTTTGGGGGTAAAAGGGTTAAAAACAAAATATAAGGATACAAATACCAAATTTATACAGCACAAATAGAGAAGTTGCCAAATCAGATAGAAAAGGCATGATGGAGAAGACAATGATAAAAACTCCCTTCAAATTTATCCCCGTGAAGGGAAAACCTGATTTAAAAACTGGTAAGATGATGATGGTCTAAATAATACAAAAATAATAAACAAAAATACCATATGACAAACATGAAACTCAAAGTTGTTCAGTAAAACCAAGTTTAAAACATTATTAGTTTTTCTTAGCAACATACAAATAGCTGAAATTTGTAGTCTTGAAAATTATAAAACTCGTCACTTATTTTTCATTTGCATATATTAATTTTTCTGTAATGAAAGTAAAAAAACATGTGACCAAGTTTTCTACCCTACACTTTGCATGTATTTATTTGTTAGAATTAGTCCAATATCAGGGAATTGTTGAAAGGTATCTAAGTTTGAAAAAATATGAGAAAAATAAATTCAATCAATTTGTTGACGGTATTTAATTAAATTGATTGAAAGTTTAAATGTTCATTTTAAAGAAAAGTACAGTGATTGAAATAAGAAAGATGAATTTTAAGCTGGGTTTAATTCTGCGTTTAATTTTCCATCCAAATTACAGAAAGAGCGAGTCAATAGGGACAGTCTTTAAAATTGTAATGGAACAAGATTTTAACATGTTCGGGGACTGTTTTTGATGATATGTGAACATTGCAATCTTTTTCAGTTACAAATTGTAAATAATCTAAGATACGACACTTTTAATACCATATTTTAATCAATTTTTCTTTTTTTAAATTGGTGCATATTCTTAATAGCATAATAGTGGGAAAGCAAACCTAACAAAAAACACATATCGGCGAAACTTTCATTAATATCCTTATAAACCCTATAATTGCTTACACAAATGCCTAAAGGCCTTGTTCTCACCTCAAACAACAAAATATACAGTGCAACACCACCAATCAGTTGCCCTCAGAAAACATCAAAGTAGAAGACTGTACACTCAAATACTGGGCAAGAAAAAATCTAGTCATGTTTCTACAATCTCATGTACCATAAATGTTCTCACCCAGCTTCAGAGCTTCTGTTCCCCTTTAAGCTTTTCTGCAGAATAAAATATTTGACAATAGTACTGCAATGCTTACTGTTACAAATATGATAGCTAACATTTCCCAGAAATTCTTATCCAGAAACAATGCTGAACTATAGTTAATTTCCTTTAGCGATGCAGATTTGCACCGACTCGCAGCTGTGCCCTTTTAGCTCGGAAAAGTTTCCTGATCGCTGATTGGTTGGACGAGATAATTCTAACCAATCAGCGATCAGGAAACTTTTCCGACCTAAAAGGGCACCGCTGCGAGTCGGTGCAAATCTGCCTCGATAAAAGAAATGGACTATAGTGTATTTAGTCTTTTTCTTTACACAAGTCAATATATAATACCCTTGTTACTAACACCTTTATCTTGGTCAAAAGAAAATACATACCTGGCCAGTGGTTACCTTACATTCATTTTTGTCAGGCACTTATTGCATGTGCTATTCTTTTGAAATTATTTCATGGAAAACTTTCTCTGCCTATCCTTCTACTCCTTTAGCTATCCTGCTCCGACTATTCAGTTAGTTCACAATTGAAATTTTAGCACTATCTACCAAAAACTTTCATGGCTCGTTTTCCTCCTTTAAACAACTAATGCTATAACATAAATAATTTTAAATTTAAGTTATTGAATATATCTACAGAAGTTAGGAGGGCCATTAGGAAAACTTACTTTTACCATCAATCTTTTTAAGTTTAATGACACCATATTGAAGTGGTCCTATAAGATTCCTTTACTATACTTATGCATTTAATTAGTTACACAACTAACGTCAATCAACTGACCTGGAGGAAAATAGCATGAGCCTGCTGGGCATTATTAAACACAAAGCCTTCCAAATCTCTTCCACCATGAGTGAACTCCAGTACTATATGTAATTGTGTGTCTGGGAAGATGTCTGGCCGATCATTCTCAGATCCTAAGAGTAAGAAATTTTTTTTTATTAATCACAATAAAGTTATCTCCATGCATGTTTTCACAAAATATGAAATTGTTCAAGTGGCTTTTGATGGACAATTGCCATTCATAAACAAAAGAACAAACTTCATTAGGGTCAAACAAAATGAAAGAACCCAGTGGCAACACATTATTCTGTAAATTAAAAGTAAAATGGCAAAAGAAAAACTTGCAGCAGATACAAAAATAACACAAAAAATAATAAAAAAAAAAGATAAAAAAATTCAAAGTAAAATAACAAAAGCAAAACTTGCAGCTGAAACACAAATAACACAAAAAAATAATTAAAAAAGATAATAAAATTCATTATTTCTATACTCACCTGGTATTTGTATTACTAAATTCTCGAAGCAGGATGAATATTGACACCTACCTTAACATATAAAATTTTCCCATTTTCTTTCACTTTAATAGCATTGCCCTTCTAGTGGAGTATTGAGTTTACATAGCAGTGTATGTCAATAGGAGAGCTTGGGTATACTATCACCATGTTATTTTTGGTCTTGAAGTCAAAACAAGTTTTAACGGCCTCTTGAAATTATTAGTCGGTGGGCAGGAAAGGTGAGTGATGATAATATGAATGACATGTGAATACATGATAGAAATAAAATATATTATCAAGATCCATTTATTGTTGTGCTGGCCGATGTGGTAACATCCCTCACTGGTGAACACCAGACTGGGGTTCGAGTCCCGCTAAAAGTCATTAGTTCCTTTGATTACTGCAATCCCACCATCCCTATAGGTCTATCTGCTGAGTCATAAGTAGACGTTGCCTGGCCCTCCTTGGCCCTAGCTTGGGTGGAGAGGAGGCTTGGGCACTGATCATATGCATATATGGTCAGTCTCTAGGGCATTGTTCTGCTTGCTAGGGCAATGTCACTGTCCCTTGCCTCTGCTATTCATGAGCGGTCTTTAAACCTTTAAACCTCCCCTGATGTTCACATTGCTGAATCCCACACTTTGATGGAGGTGGGATAGTGAAGGCAAGAGATATGAAATTCAACACCTTAAACTATAAACCTACTCCAGTTACACAAGACTCAGCTTTAATTCAAATAAGTTTAATGGTAACAGTCACAAGTAAGTTAGTCGCATGTCATAATTTGTGAATCCACATATAGAAAAATTCTAATACTAAATAAACTAGAGGGGTACTCAGTAGAGTGCAGACCTTCGCCGCGGCAACTTATTTCTCAGCCTTTTGCTCGACCTTGATCTTGACTTTAACATGTATTATTGGCGTGAATTTTCATACACTCAAATATGAACTAAGTTCAAAGTCTCTGTGACAACGATGTCCAAACTTTTGACTGATTATGCTCATCCTGCCCAAATTAACACCACCTCCTCTATCTGGAACTGGGATGATGCCCTTGTACTCCTTTGGTTTCGAATGTTGGTTTACTCATAACGTACATCTGAAGATACCATCACGGTCTGCCCTACCACCACTGGTTCATGGACTTATTATGTATCATCAAATGATATCAAATATCTAAAATTAATTACCTGGACCTAATCTACTTTAAGTAACTGGCAACTAAAGCCAATCAGTAAATAGATTAACCATTATTTGAAGTTAAGACTTTGAACTAATCATATATATACAGTGAACCCTCGCTACTTCGCGGTTCGACCATCGCGGATTCACCACTTCGCAGATTTTTTTCATAACCCATGTATATACATATATCGCGGATTTTCCAGAAATATCGAAAATACCGCGATGTGACCGATAGTGCGAGATTGGAGAAAGTAAGGAAAATTGAATCGTGATTGATTTTCAATATAAATGAAACTTTGAGGAGCAACAAAGATATCATTTGTTAGAGAGATAGAGAGAGGTAAGGAATGGGAGGTAGTGAAAAGTAGCCCATAGAGAGAGAGAGAGAGAGAGAGAGAGAGAGAGAGAGAGAGAGAGAGAGAGAGAGAGAGAGAGAGAGAGAGAGAGAGAGAGAGAGAGGGGGGGGGGTTTAAATGTAATAAACAAAAAAATTTGATAGGTTATAACACATTGGTGCTTATGTAATATCAACTGTATACTGTAGACGGTTTGAATAAGTTAAGAAATGGTATAAATGATACTTTGTTAGTGTATTCGTACACACTCAAGAGCGGCAGCTAGATGACAGCTGATCTAATCACAGCCAAAAGTAAAAAAAAAAAAAAAGAAGTCAACAATACTCGATTTTTAAAACAAACCCGAAATTTAAAAACAAAAGTACACGCTTTCTTAATGTGCGATTAACTATTTAAAGAGTGGCAATTTTCTAGAATAAAATTATATTTCCCAAAAAATAGTGGTTTGCTGATGAAATCGGATGCCGTATTTTTAGCTATGATTGAAATGGATGTAGACTCGGCCTAATTATTTCGTTTCGTATTTAATTGACACTAAGAAAACTAATTTTAGTTTCTTCATCTAAATGTAAGTATTGTATAACACGAAGAGAGAGAGAGAGAGAGAGAGAGAGAGAGAGAGAGAGAGAGAGAGAGAGAGAGAGAGAGAGAGAGAGAATCAGCTGTTGTACTCAAATGGCGTGTTTTTGTTTCGTGAGAATTTCATCGCCACGACTTTAACAACAACATACTGTACTGAACTTTACAGTATTATACAGACTACTGTAATATGATAAAGTAAAATATTTGTAATCTATATTATATGAAATGGGGCTATTTTTTTTTTTGTTTAACATTTACATTTACGTATGTAAAACAACTCTCTCTCTCTCTCTCTCTCTCTCTCTCTCTCTCTCTCTCTCTCTCTCTCTCTCTCTCTCTCTCTCTCAGATTGTTTTCCTGCTTTGCTACGTATGTATGATTTTACAGTATATAGATACGGTAAATAATATTTGTAATAACATATTTTATTAAAGCTTTTACAGTAATATCATTATTTATCACTTTCATCATGCGCGCTAAATTCCTTAGTTTGTTTACTGAGCGTACTTTATGACGCCGTCGTTTCAGGCGGCGTCATAAAGAAAAACATTTCATTTGGAAGTCCTAAGAAAAATTAAGTAAAACATTAGTAATAACCAAATCAACATACTGTACTGAATAATCAATATAATCGATGCAGAAACTAACCTATACACAGATGTGTAAATGCGTTTGTTTCTTCATTATAATCAGAGATAAACGTAAACAAAACATTGGTTGCCATTTTTTATCGTGCTTTTTGGCTGTTTAGGAAACGCATGATATAAAGTCGCCCTTAATATTTGTGCCTGTTTTAGTTTAGGGTACGTTAGTACATGCATTAAGTGTTCTGTACCTTAAAGGGTAGTTTGTTAACAGTGCTACGTACAAGGGAAGGTTTTAAAAGTCTGAATATACATGTTAAATAAATAGGTAAATATGGTGTCACTACTTCGCGGATTTTCACCTATCGCGGCCGGGTCTGGAACCTATCTACCGCGATAAACGAGGGTTCACTGTATTTTAATATAGTACAGTACAACATATGCTAAAAGATTTAAAAGATATTAATAAGTTCTTTGTTAAGGGGCCCGGCCGGTATCCCAATATATGGGGGTATAGGAAGAAAAACATAAAATCCAGAAAAATTTTACTGAGCTTCGTATGGCAATGGAGAATGCATATACAAAATATTTTGTCAAAATTCCTCTTACTTTCATAGTTAGAGGGTAATTATTAAAAGTAACTCAGTAAACCAAAATCATTGTTCACTACAGGAAAATGCTGTATTTCTTCTGTTATCGTAAATTTTGATAATTATTACATTTTAATAAAAAACAAATTATGAGCAATGGCATCTGTATAAAATCCATGAGTACGAAGACGATGTACTTTGCGGTAATTACACCCTTCGACTTTCAGTCGTAGCATAAACCTCATAGAGAGTACATCTATGAGTTTAACCTCTTGACATTCACTTATTTCTAGTCTGTTTTTCTTGGTTTTGGCAAGAATTTCATCATGCCAAAGATAAAAAAAACAATTTCAACATCTCACTAACATAAGGAAGAAGAAAATTCCCTCTAATAAGAGTTCAGAAGTGGGTGATATCGGCGAAATTAGCGGAGTTAGTGAAGGAGTTAGTCTCGCCAAAAAGAAGGATCTTCATTTATGATTGAATTATGATAAATAACTTTGTTTTTATTTATTAATATCCAAAAAGGAACATAAACTTCATAACAATCCTGATTTATTAACATTGCCTTTGTAAAAATACAAAGAAAAACTTTCAAAGCCCATATCTCAAAAAAGGGATTTTGACGAAGGAAAAATCTATTTCTGGGCGAGAGACCTGTGCCGCCCAGTGAAATACTCCTAGAGCACTTATTTCTAAGGAATATAACTGCTATATATTACCAGAGAAAAAAAGCATAGGAATGCCAGGTTGAACCCAGCTCGCTCACCTATATAAGGTGTCGGTATAAAATACTGGGGCGTGATAATTCACAACCAGAGGTCTCGCACTATTTAGATATCTCCTCTTCAAAATCCCCGCCACAGCGAGGTGCCGTTCAACACTACTACCACTAACCCAACCCACGCCAGTGACGTCACTCCTCATAGCACCCAAGGTTTGGGGCCCATGTTGGGAGGGAAGTCAAGGGAGGGTTCACTGGGCGGCACAGGTCTCTCGCCCAGAAATAGATTTTTCCTTCGTCAAAATCCCTTTTCTGGGCTCCGACCTGTGCCGCGCAGTGAAATAGTACCAGAGAAATGGTCCCAAAACTTGGAACAATACCTGAGGAAGTAACAAAATCCAAAATAACAGGTAAGAGGATAGCAAGACATAGTTGATTAAGGTTCACTATGTTCAGGAGGAATCACATTCCCTGCTGCCACTGTAGCAAATATAAGGCTTCCAGAGGTTTTAAGCAGTGGCGTTTAAATACTGTTGGAGACTTCCGGCCTGTATATTTAGTAAGTCCAGTGAAGTTCATAGTAATTAACTGAGGTAGCTACAGCTCATATATCATGGACGTAAGGGAGTGATGTGGGAATGATTCTAGGTAGCCCGTTAATGAAATGCAGAATCTTCTGTCTGAGTCCTTTCAGGATGATGGTTCTTCACCTTCTCTAATGGGTAAGGGCCCCGAGGACTGAACGGGAGATATGTTTAAGTAGGCTTCCAGAGTGTTTACTGGACAAAAAGATGGGTCCTGCGGAAGTGGGACAATCTTCCAGGGGAACCGTCTGTCCTGGGGGTCCTCATTTTCACTAAAAATCTTTTGTCAGGGGAAAGGAGTACTTCCCCTGACGAGAGAAAATTCAATATGACCTGGATCTCTAGACAAGGCTGAAAGTTCTGATATTCTGGCGCCAGAAGTCAGGTTCATTAAGAACAAGGATTTCCTAACCAATGGAATATAATGGCAAGTCTCGTTAAGAGTGTCTGAAGCCAATTTAATTACTTCATTCAGAAACCAGGAAACTGAGCTATGGTGAGTTGATGGTTTCAATCTGGCGCAGGTTCTCGGGATGGATGAGAAGTATGAATCTGTAAGGGCAATATTAAAGCCAATTGTAAAACCTTCAAGGGTGACTTAATTTGTGGTAATAGTACAAGTCTCTAAGTCTGATTCAAATAAAATTCTGAAGAAGGTTACTGTCAGATTCATAGTCATTGTCTCAACCTTTGAGTCCCTTAAAAACTGGCAAGTTTCATAACAGCCGAATCATACTGTCGAAGGGTGGATCCCCTCTTATCTGATTCTAAAAATAACGTATTTGAGGATCAATATCTGCACCTCTTGAGCTGCAAATTTCATAAAGTCCAGAAAGGTAGGGCATTCTGAATTTGAGGAAGCTAACACACAGCGAGTTGTACTGCTTGTGTTTGTATTGGATTGGGGATCTGTCGAGGTGGAGAACCAGTTCCACCAGAAGGGGAAACCCGTTGTGCTTGGGCCAGATGGGGACTACTAGAGCAACTTGGCCTTTGAAAGTCCTGAGCTTGTCTAACACTTTCATCGACAGATTTATTGGTGGGAATAGGTAAATTCTCTCCCAAGTGTTCCAGACTAATGATAGTGCGCCTGTGGCGTAAGCCCGAGGATCCGGGCTGGGAGCTACGTAGCACTCTAGTTGTAGTTGGACTTTGTTGCAAACAGATCTATCTGGAGATCCGGAACCTGAGAAAGAATCCAACTGAAGGACATTGGGTCTAGTGACCACTCCGACTCCAGCGGAGTTGTCCTCGAAAGTGCGTCCGCCACTATCTATCTAGAAGAAACCTGATATGTTGGTTTTTGGCTGGAGCCGGTTGCTTAAGGTCAAAAATACCGCCATGGCTTCTAAAACATTGATATGAAGTTGGCGGAATATTGTCGACCATAGTCCCAGGACTTTCGTGTACTGAGAGTATCCCCCCCCCCCCCCCCCCCCGCCTGTTAGGGAGGCGCCTGTGTAATTGACGAGCTTGGGGGTGGATATTGTAAGGAAACTGATTTGCCAGATTTTGACCTTTGTCCATGGTTGAAGTCTTTTCTTCAGAATTGGTTGGAGTCGAGCCCATTGTCTCGATATTACTCGTTTTCCTGGAGCACCATACTCGGCTTATATCTTTCAGTCTGGCCTTCAGTAGTATATCTGTTACTGAGGCAAACTGGAGGGCACCCAGGATTCTCTCTTGATTTCTTCTGGAAGACAATTTGTCTTTGAGAAAACTTATTGTGTTTTGCTATACCGTTCCTCTTGGCTGTTGGGAGACAGAGTGTGGGAGCATAGAACCCATTGAATCCTAACCATTGAAACTTGTCCTCGGGACTAAACGAGATTTCTCGAAGTTGATTTGGAACCAAAACTGTTGTAAGAGATTATCACTCTGTAGTTGCTGTGAGGCAGTTTGCCTAGTTGAAGCCTAGAAACGGACGAAAATGCCTTGCTTTCGGAACATGATAGCAAACGTCTGCAAGATCCATAGGGGAGGTGACGGCCCCACAGAGAAGCAAGGTCCGCACCTGAGAGATGGTCAGCATGTGAAACTTGTCGCATTAAATGTAAGAATTCAGAAGCGACAGGTCTAGGATTACTCTTCGCTATTCTGAGTCTTTCTTTGGCCCGCTGAACAAGTGATCCTGAAATTACAAACGATTTACTTTCTTTATTGCTTCCTTTTGCAATAAATCGTTTTCATATAAGACTAGCTCTTCCGTTGGATGTTGATGAAAACTGGTTGGTGGAGGGGGCCATTCTATCCAACTCCACCCCAGACCTTTGGAAATTATACTGAAAGCCCAAATGTTGAACGTTCAACGGTTCCGGAAGATGTAAAGTCCTACCCCTACCTGAGAACCCCCAATGATTTGCTGCGGATTTACCTCCCCGGCCTCGAGAGTAGCTGTTGCGAAAAGTTCCTCTCGAGCTAGCGCCTCTGGGGCGCTGGTAACCCTGGAAAGCACCCTGAGTTTCAAAGGTGGGCCTAAGGGCTGGGGAAGTAGCATAGGAGGTAGTTGCTACTTGGGACTGAGGAACCAGCACGTATTGCTGTTGGGGTTGACCCTTCAAAGTGAAAGGTTGACTCCCTTGTGCCACCGGGATGGTGTGAACCACCTGTTGGGACTGCCGGTTTGGAAGGAATGGAAAGATCTCAGACTCTTTCTACCTCGAGATTGGTTGCTGACCGGTTCGAACTTGTGCTTGGGGACTAAGCCCATCGAACCTTGAGGCTCTGATTGACCCTAGCAGCTCCAGACTGGGGCTTTAATGAGCTTGTTAGGCTCATGTCTGATAGTGGCCTCAGACAAGACATGCCTACAGCAACGACGTCTGGCCGCAAAGAAGTCGTAGGAATCAGACAGTAAGGTTTGAAGTAATGACTTTGTCAAGACCTTAAAAGGTGGTTCTTCTTCATACATTAAAGAGGTCTTTTCTGCCATTGTAGCCGAGTTGATAGGTCCACTCAGGCGCATACAGGCTTCGAGCTCGAGGCATATCAGAGATTCCGGAAGCCTGGGTAGCCACTCACTGAACTGAATGGGAGCACAGTCAGCGCTTAATTTACCCAATGTGAAGGTCGCCGGGGCGTTAGCCCAGCAATCGTGATCCCCCAGGGACAGGAGGGAGGTCGGATGCGTTTCCTTCAGCTGCGGTAACGGCTTGTCCTCGTTTATTGCCTGCCGAGCAAGGTCCGATATCTTAGTGACACACGGAGTAGGGGTTTACTCCTCCACTAGAAACATCGTGTACGGGCTCTTGTGAGGTGTTAACGTAGTGTTAACACACTCCCACTCGTTTAAGGGCCGGACCCAGGTGGACTGAGCCTGCCCCTTTGGGTACATTTTGGTTTCTTTGGGGACCTTGTCAAACCTTACGAGTGTCTCCTCGGTAAGGCATGCGAAACTAGAGAGAGGGAACTGTAGACCCGGCGGGTAGAATTCAAAATCTTCTACAGTCCGGGTGCCAAACCATTCGATGGTTAACATACCATCTTTGAAGGGAGAGCGCAAGGCCCCCTTCCACGGATTGCTTTCGACGAATTCCGGGAGCCTAGAGGCATCCGGGATGATATATTGTGCTGTTGAGGTAGCCCATAACAAATGAGACCCTGTATGAGGCTATCTGGTTTAGCACTCACTTCCCCCTAATGGGCAATAATTCCATTCAATTGTCAAGTTCACAGAGGCACCAGGAATCTTCCATCCTATAATCGTGGTGACTCGGTATGTGACACGAGGTTTGAGCCAGTGAGCTACAGAGGTCCGTAAATTATATATATATGTATATATATGGATAAAAATCAGCACAACATCGTGTTCAAATAGAAATAAATTTCTACCTCATCCCTGGGATCGGTCGCTGGCCTCTTCTAATGAAAGGTCAGGTTGAAACTAACCATGCCACGAGAGGCCATGCATCAATCTTGAAAGGGCTGCCGGATCGAAGGGAGCCTCCGGGGTCGTAGGTTTCAGGCCGGGCTTCGCTCTCGGCCCAAGAGAAGTCTTAACTGGTTTGGTGATTTGGAAGACCTGTGAGTCTTTGGTAGGGCTGGCAGGTAGCTTTAACTTTAGGGACAACGGGACGTGGCCCGACATCAGCCACGTGCTTCCTTGAAAACCCTAAAAGGAAGAGACACAGGATCTCTTTGCCCTGACACTCCAGGCAAACCCGCCAACCCAGATCTAAAGAGTCGCCAAGGTAGAAGTCATGGAAGACTGCGAGCTCCGAAAGAGGGTATATCGTTACTAATGAACAAGGTAACTCCGTTGGGAATGTAAAATAAATAGATCGAGAATAAATGTTTAAATCAATCAATCACAAAGGAAATAAAATGAAAATCCCAAAATAATATATCCGAAGTTATAATTATAGATAGTAACGACAGGGGCACCTACAGTGTCCCCTAGTAGGGTAGTAACCCAAAAAGATCCGGGTGTTCCGAATTCTTAAAATAGACCGGTATGAAACCGGGACAAAAGGCTATGAACAAAATTTCGGACCGGTATAATAACCGGGGAGAAAACTTTCATAAATTAACTGACATTGTCAAAATAATTCCATAAAAGGTGAAGATTATCAATGAAATAATATTGTCATAGCGCGAAATATACTATCCCGTCGGTACTGGGAAAGTATAGAATATCATAAAGATACATAAGTATCCCATAGCAGGTCAGTAACCTAAAGAGATCCGGATGCTCCGAATTCTTGAATTAGACCAATATGAAATCGGGACAAAAGACTATGAACAAAGTTCAGACCGGTACAGTAACCGGGGAAAAACTTATCATAAATTAACTGACTTTGTTAAAACAATTCCATAATAAGTTAAGGTTATCAATGAAAAAATATTGTCATAGCGAGAAATATACTATCCCGTTGCTACTTGGAAAGTATAGAATAAAAGAAAGATACGTGAGTGTCCCATAATAGGTTAGTAACCTAAAAGGATCCGGGTGTTCCGGGTTCTTAAAGTAGACCGATATGAAACCGGGACAAAAGGCTATGAACAACTCTAGGACCGGTTTAGTAACCGGGGAATAACTTATAAATAAACTGACATTGTTAAAACAATCCCGTAATAAGTTAAGGTTATCAATGAAATAATATTGTCATAGCTTGAAATACACTATCCCGTCGCTACTTGGGAAGTATAGAATAAAATACAGATACGTGAGTATCCCATAATAGGTTAATAACCTAAAAAGATCCGGGTGTTCCGGATTCTTAAAATAGACCGATATGAAATCGGGACAAAAGGCTATGAACAAAATTTCGAACCGGTATAGTAACCGGGGAAATGTTGAAACAATTCCGTAATAAGATAAGATTATCAATGAAATAATATTGTCATAGCGAGGAATATACCATCCCGTCATTACCAGGGAGGTATAAAATAAAAAGGGAACAGGGTTGGTAAAGTAAACTTAAAGTAACTTAAAGTAAACTTAAAAGTAACTTAAAGTAAACTTAAAGTAACCTAAGATACATCCTTAAAATACATTAATAGAAAACTCCAGTTATGATCTAAAACTAATGTCTGTAATTGAATAGGGCTCCCGGAGGGAGGATATTAATCAAAACTGTGTCAGTGTCAACAGATCTTGTATTTAAGAGCTCGGAGGCTCCGATGTCTGATGACGGGAGGGTACCACGGGAGAGCGCGGGGGAGCCAATGGAACCCCCACTACCCAACCAGAGGTACCGAGACGAAGGTAATGATTCATGTAGAATATAATATAATGATATTAATAAGTCCTATGCGGACGATAATAGCAGGAGGTACCGTAGGTGGGGACACTCCTAATTTAAGTGCTCATTCTTACAACCATAGCTAAAAGCAAAAGTTACACCAAGGTGCAGTCATACCGACTAATCACGTGTGATAGTCCCCGGTGGTCCCGGCCCTCCCCCTCCCCCGACCGATGGCCAATCGGGGCGATGGGAGGGGAGGAGACGAAACAGCCCGGTATGAATGAATGAGACTAAGTCACACCCCGAGGGTACACTCAGTCCTCAATATGTCGGAACGTTGAGGGAAGACTGAGGAACAAGCATACTTGACCCGTATGTCATAACCAACAACCATCGAGTGAGAGGAAGGGTGTACACTGGAGGAGGGGGGGATGGAATAGCCTCCCCAACCTGTGGGGGGGGGGTATGGTACCGGGGAATCACCAGTGCGTAGTGGTAGACAGGGCTACCAACTGGAGATCCCCTCAACATGACATGAAAATCCCAAAAATATGATCATAACGGAGTAAAGCAATAAATATAATATCAATGCACAAATACATAAAAATAATTAATGAATTAAAAGCGAAATCACGTAAGTAAGGTTAGGCATGCAGAAATAATATGGCGAGAGAGGGACTCGGGCGAGTGGTAACGGAGGAAGCATGACGCCATCAGCAGATGGAAAGCAGGGGTACCAACCTAGTTACTGAAGCGGTAGATCGAACAGTAAAAACAACAAAATACGCGAGTCCCACTCGAACCAAATGTAAAACTAGGTGGAGCGTACGAAATAAAACTAAAATGTTTAATAATAATAAGTGAGATGGTCGTCTTCCTAGAACTAGCGAAACAATCTCAAAGGTGACGCAATCCACCAATATGCACGAATGCAGGCATACCAACATAACCTACTCCTTGATGAAACGCTAACACTGATATCATAGGATAACATAAAATTAATGCTAGATGAAAGCATAAAGACGGTGTACTATATAAATGTAAGGAAAAAACTCCTAACAGTTCGAACAAATATTAATGACTGACGAACTAACGAGAAAAAAGGGCAGAGCCGAACCATGAACGGTAAGAACGGGAACGCCGTTCATATATAAACACTTCTCCATTAATAAAAACAGAGGTTACACTGCCCAATCTCGCTAACATACATGGATAAAGTACTTAACTTCGATGGGGTATCATGGGAATCGGCCATCAATTATAAAATAATGATAAATCCAAGGATAAACACGAGAAAAAAAAACATGTTGGACTTAATAACAACAAGTGCTATAAAGGAGAGACGTCACTGGCGTGGGTTGGGTTAGTGGTAGTAGTGTTGAACGGCACCTCGCTGTGGCGGGGATTTTGAAGAGGAGATATCTAAATAGTGCGAGACCTCTGGTTGTGAATTATCACGCCCCAGTATTTTATACCGACACCTTATATAGGTGAGCGAGCTGGGTTCAACCTGGCATTCCTATGCTTTTTTTCTCTGGTAATATATAGCAGTTATATTCCTTAGAAATAAGTGCTCTAGGAGTATTTCACTGCGCGGCACAGGTCGGAGCCCAGAAGTATACTTTTTGACCTTCAAATTTTATCTTCTCCCTTAGTTTTAAAGATATACCAATGAAATTTGATATATATCATAGAAAAACATTATAAAACAATCAACTGTTGCCCTTTTATCCAATTTTTTGTTTTCATATTTTTTTTCTTTGCTTTTCCCCGATATTGGGGGTTGTTTTTTACCATAATGAAAAAACTCATATCTAGCAAAAAAAATGACCTTTAGAAAAAAAAACTCTTCATTTGATTGGAGGTCTACATCAGGTCTATACAGTATTGGGTAGTAATTCCAGGTCTTAATATGATATTTTAATTATAAAATAAATTTTTGAATATACTTACCCGGTGAATATATAATAGCTGCAACTCTGCGGCTCGACAGAAAACACACTCAAAAAACTCGCGAGCGATCGCTATGAAGGTTGCGGGTGTGCCCACCAGCGCCAACTGTCGGCCAGATACCACTCTTGTATGTAAACAAAACCTTAAATTCTTCTCGTCCCGCTGCGTCTCTATTGGGGAGGAAGGGAGGGTCATTTAATTTATATATTCACCGGGTAAGTATATTCAAAAATTTATTTTATAATTAAAATATCATTTTTAAATATTTAACTTAGCCGGTGAATATATAATAGCTGATTCACACCCAAGGAGGTGGGTAGAGACCAGAGTTAATTATGTTTACAGCGTATAAGCTAAGAGTTTTCTCATTTTGACAGTTATCAATATAACAAAACCAAAATATATAGGTACCTGGTAAGGAAGTTGACTTAGAACGATTACTCTGCCTTGTAAGTCTGTCTTCCTCACGGAGCCCAGCGATCCTCTTAGGATGCTGAAAGACTCCCAGGAGCTGAAGTATCAAGGGTTGCAACCCATATAACAGGACCTCATCAAACCCCTAATCTGGGCGCTCTCAAGAAATGACTTTGACCACCCGCCAAATCAACCAGGATGCGAAAGGCTTCTTAGCCTTACCGAACAACCCATAAAACAATATTAAAAACATTTCAAGAGACAGATTACAAGGATATTGAATTAGGGGAAGTGTAGTGGTAGAACCCTCACCCACTACTGCACTCGCTGCAACGAATGGACCCAGTGTGTAGCAGTCCTCGTAAAGAGTCTGGACATCTTTTAAGTAAAATGACGCGAACACTGACTTGCTTCTCCAAAAAGTCGCGTCCATAATACTTTGCAGAGATTTATTTTGCTTGAAGGCCACGGAGGTTGCTATATCTCTAACTTCGTGCGTCTTAACCTTAAGCAAACATCGGTCTTTCTCATTCAAGTGAGAATGAGCTTCTCGTATTAAAAAAATCTGATAAAATATGACAAAGCATTCTTTGACATAGGCAATGAAGGTTTCTTAACTGAGCACCATAATGCCTCAGATTTCCCTCGTAATGACTTAGTACGAGCTAAATCGAACTTGAGAGCTCTAACAGGACATAATACTCTTTCCAGTTCGTTGCCTACGATCTCTGATAAGCAAGGAATATCAAAAGATTTAGGCCAAGGACGAGAAGGCAGTTCATTTTTGGCCAGGAAACCAAGTTGAAGTGAACAAGTGGCTTTTTCTGTAGAAAAGCCGATGTTCTTACTGAAGGCATGAAGTTCATTGACCCTTTTAGCCGAAGCCAAGCACACTAGGAAAAGTGTCTTGAGGGTGAGATCCTTCAGGGAGGCTGAATGTAATGGCTCAAACCTGTCTGACATGAGGAACCTTAGGACCCACGTCTAAGTTCCATCAGGAGTTGCCAAACGACGTTCCTTAGAGGTCTCGAAAGACTTGAGGAGATCTTGGAGATCTTTATTGTTGGAAAGATCTAAGCCTCTATGTCGAAAGACCGAAGCCAACATGCTCCTGTAGCCCTTAATCGTGGGAGCTGAGAGGGAGTGAACCTTTCTCAGATGTAAAAGAAAATCTGCGATTTGGGCTACAGAGGTACTGGACGAGGACACAGATGCTGACTTGCACCAGTCTCGAAAGACTTCCCACTTCGACTGGTATACTCTAATGGTAGAAGCTCTCCTAGCTCTTGCAATCGCACTGACTGCCTCCTTCGAAAAGCCTCTAGCTCTTGAGAGTCTTTCGATAGTCTGAAGGAAGTCAGACGAAGAGCGGGGAGGCTTTGATGGACATTCTTTACGTGGGGCTGACGTAACAGATCTACCCTTAGAGGAAGACTTCTTGGAAAGTCTACCAGCCATTGAAGTACCTCGGTGCACCACTCTCTCGCGGGCCAGAGGGTAGCAACCAACGTCAACCTTGTCCTTCGTGAGAGGCGAACTTCTGCAGTACCTTGTTGACTATCTTGAAATGGTGGGAATGCATATAAGTCCAGAAAAGACCAATCCAGTAGAAACGCGTCTATGTAGATTGCTTCTGTATCTAGGACTGGAGAGCAATAGATTGGTAACCTTTTGGTCAACGAGGAGGCAAAGAGGTCTATGGTGGGTTGACCCCAAGTAGCCCAAAGACTCTTGCCCACGTCATTGTGGAGGGTCCATTCCGTGGGGATCACCTGACCCCTCCGACTGAGACAGTCTGCCAAGACGTTCAAGTCCCCCTGGATGAATCTCGTCAACAGGGAGATGCCTCGAATTCTTGACCATAAGAGAAGGTCCCTTGCGATCTCGAGCAGCGTGAAGGAGTGTGTGCCTCCTTGCTTGGAGATGTACGCCAAAGTTGTGGTGTTGTCTGAGTTGCCTCTACCACTAAGTTTCGAAGAAGCCTTCTAATATCATCAAGGCCAAGTGGACTGCTAATAGCTCCTTGCCGTTGATGTGCATGCTCTTCTGACTTGAGGTCCACAGACCCGAGCATTCCCGACCGTCCAGGGTCGCACCCCAACCCAAATCCGACGCGTCTGAGGACAACACGTGGTTTGGGTTCTTGACTGCTAGGGATAGTCCCTCTCTCAGACTGATATTGCTGTCCCACCATTTCAGGCATGCCTTTACTGGTTCGGAGACTGGGAATGATACCGTCTCTAATGTCTTGTCCTAGTTCCAGTGAAAGGCTAGATGGAACCGGAGAGGCAGAAGGTGTAGTCTCCCTTGTGAGACAACTGCTCCAGGGATGAGAGAGTCCCTACGAGACTGTTCCAACTCCTGACTGAATAAACGTTTCGTTTCAGCATTAGTTGGACTTCGAGCAGGGCTTGACTGCGAATCTCCATCCCCAAATATAGAATAATCTGGGATGGGATCAGTTGGGACTTTTAGGTTGATCCTGCAGACAGTGAAGATTGGACGATGCTCTGAGAAGCCAGTCGTCCAAGTACAGGGAGGCTCGGATCCCCGATAGATGGAGGGATTTTGCCACATTCCTCATGAGCCTCGTAAACACGAGAGGCGCAGGACTGAGGCCAAAGCACAGGGTTCGAAACTGGTACCCCCACATTCCTGTAAACAAACCTCAGAAACGGTTGGGAATCCGGGTGCATAGGAATGTGGAAGTATGCCTCCTGAAGGTCGAGAGAGACCATCCAGTCGCCTTCCATAAATGCTGTCAAGACAGCCTGGTAGACTTCATCGTGAAGATTGTCTTGACAATGAACACATTGAGCGCACTTGCCTCTTACGTACTCCTGCAGTGAACATGGCTGCCAAATCATGGAACCATCCCTGAGGGACTTGTTCCTGCAGAGAACGTGGCTGTCAGATCATTGGAGCCATCCCTGAAAGCCTTGTTTATGCATGACATAATTGTACAGCAAAACTTCAAAGGCTCGAAAACAGCTGTGAAGTCGACCTGTAAAATCTTGGAGCGTCTCATGGCCAGGCGCCAGGGAGAGTCTATGAGGTTTGAGAAGTCTATCTGGGCAGAGGCAGGAACTCCCAAGCCGAGAACTTCTCTCGTGTCATATCAGACACTCGCTCTATAAGCCAGTTTAAAAGAAGGGAAAGCAAAGGCTGTCTCCCCCAAACTCCTCCTGGTGATAAACCAGTGGCCTAGCAAACGTAAAGCTCTCTTAGAAGAGCGAGAGAGCACTAGCTTATAAAACAACGGCTTCGAAGTAGCTAGGCCTAGTGTAAGCTCTGACGTTTAGGCGAACGAGGAGCAGCAGTTACAAAAAGATCCGGACAAAGATCCTTAAAAATCAGCATGATTTATTTAAAGTCCATAGAGGGCTAAGCAGCTTTAGGCTCCTCTCCGTCTGACAGAGTCCTCAAGGGAATATCAGTAGGAGGGGGAACAGCAACTTCCTCATCTGAAGGAACCTTGTCCGATAATAGCCGAGTCTCAAGCAAGGGAGAGACCTACCGTGGTGGCAATGCTTTACAAGCAGAGTCCACACGCACTGGTGCATTAGTAGCGGACCAGGACGCAACGTCATGTAACTGCTTGACAGTCTGTGAACTGTCAACAACAACAGGTGCGTGAGACCAGGACGCAACGTCATGTAACTGCTTGACAGTCTGTGAACTGTCAACAACAACAGGTGCGTGAGGACGCACAGCGTCCACTCGAGACTGCTTTGACCGCCTAGACTGAGCAGTCATAACAACTCTAGAATGCGGAGGTTGACGCTCAGCGTCAAAACAAGTCAACTCCGATTGTTAGCGAATGTCCTGAACGTCAACAGGAGCATCAGCAAGTGGCCTAACGTCAAAATGTGGCTGAAAATCCACACGAGACCGCATCGAGTGTGGTTCTAAACAACCTGACTGACGTGACTTGGCTACGCCAACGTCAACAGGACGCACAAAGGAACGTTAGGGTACCTGAAAGCCAGGATCTCGATGAGATAAACGGCTAGGCTCAACGGACTTATCGGCAGAATA